>NC_083623.1:10251193-10476193 GCF_963584025.1 Labrus mixtus | reverse complement strand
GAATCCATCCAGCAGCCCTGAGTCCGGTTTGGGCGGAGCTTGCAGTCGCTCCATTGACCACTTCTCGATGATTGACGACACCTGAGAGTTTTCTGTGTTGAGGATGCGGAACCCGGTCATGTTGACTCCACTGTAGCGGTATGGTTCCATGTCAAGGGCAAAAAGATCCTGCAGACACAAAGATGAAGTATGAATGTTGAGATGTGCTGCTGATAAATGAATGTACCATTATGTGTGTGCAACTAAATATGGGTCATCTTGCATCTTTCTCATAGACCGTATAAAAGTGGAGGTATCCAACGAACAAGCTTGTACTGTCCCCCCTGGGGAGCTAATGTGGGCCTTCAACATTTTCACTGTCGCCATCTTAATTCTTTTTGAGTAACACAAGCGACAAATTTGAATAGAAATTGGAGATAGATAATGTGTTGAGCTCATTTTGTATCTTGTACTGGTCCGTCTGTTTTATTGTTGAGTTTGGTTTGTTCTGTCGCTTGTGTATTTGTTGTGGAATTTTTCGTATTTTAAAGGCCCATCTATGGACGGGAATTGTAAATTAGCTTAGGTTTAGCTTCATAAGTGTTGTAGTGTGTGTCATCAGTTTACTGCTCTATACTTGTCCCAAGATAAATAACATGAAATCGATAAATATTGCTAGCTTGGTTAGCAAGTTGCATCCCTTATTTACGGTGACTGTGATATGAATTTGTATGCTAATTTGAGTAAAGCCTTAAACAAATTATAGCTCCTGCTAATATTTTATAACAGACTCCTCAGTATGTTTAAGTACACAAGGCATTTTTTGAGGTTAACATTCTAGTGATTTCTCAATGCCATGCTAGCCAGGCCCTTAAGCATTAACCCCATTTAAAAATGAACATGAAGCTGTATAATGGGAGAATTTAACATAGCAGTTTAGACCATAAACTTACGAGGAAAATGTTTGCTAATATGTAATAAATCATTTAACTTTCTTAGACTCGCCAAAAATCAAAAAAAAGAAAATTGAGTTGCCACCTGCTGGTCATTAGAAAGAATGAAGGTCTCAAGCATTTATGCACTGTCTACGATCTGTCCTCAATAATTAGAGTAGTCATTTGAGTGGCAGCTTTATCAGAATAAATGAGGGCAGAGGAGGGCAGCTGAAGGTGCTTCATGAGTTATTTTATTTCATGCTGAGGCAGTAGCCATGATTAAGGAAAGCCTTTCAAGGTTAAAGGAAGGCTTTTGGTAGACTGCCATCTATCATGTGGAAGTGAAAGGACAACCCAATTGTCCGCTGCATACAGCATCTCTGGCATCTCACCAGGCAGATGTCTCTGGGATGTGACAACACAGTTGACAGAGCAACAGCAGGTGATGGACGCAGAATGAGGTCGCCACGGTCAATGTTTGCCGTCCTATTCGGAAAAAAAATCAGCACGGATGGCTTGCTACCAGTACACAGAAGCTTTGGCCAGCACTGTGGCCTGCCAAACACCGGCTGATGTTAAAGTAGGCATGTTTCCATCGTTACAAGCAGCAGCATGCGGCGGAAACAGCCCTATAATCACTGCTCTCTATCCCAGTGACATACCTGCTGTCACTCACTTTCCTTTCATCTCGCTAGGTGCTTATGTGGATGCACAAGATATAGCTGAACGTCCTTTGCACTGGTAACTGTCTGTTTTCAGGTCAGTTTTCTCCAACCTTTTCCTTAGCCTTTCCAATTGTGCTCCAAACAAACACAGCATGCAATTTGTTTGCTCGAGCTATAATGGACCAAATGGGCCTCAGTCTCATTTACTCAGGGCTGTTATCTGAGCTCTCGGTCTTCTGTTCTCTGGGCTCAGCAAAGATAGCACATAATCTTTGTAGTGGCTAGATCAAAGAACTTTGGAGAACTTCAAGCACTGCCAGAGTCAGAATCAAATATATCCCACAGCTTTTGTTTCCTGCTCGCATGGTTTTAGACAGCAAGGCGGGGTGAAAAGGTTGGTGTCGAATTCAGAAAATAAACCTAAGTGTCACACCGGATACCTTCAAACAAAGAGAGTATATTTATAAACAAGCCGATGACAATGTGCCAGCTTTTCAAGGACATTTATTTATAACTCTAATTCTGGTTGTAGTTCAGGTTAAAACGTCTGGAAACAAAATGAAAATAATTTGATCTGACTGGCTTCAGGATGTGTCGTATTTAATTTGACTCTCAGAAAAGAAAAACAATCACACAGATTGATGTATTTTTGCTTTCTGGGAAGGAAGAGGAGGTTAACATTTTTACTTCAATCAGTCTAGAAATAGAAATTAATTCTTTAAGATAAATACAAGTGCTCTTAAACTCACCAGGGTAGTGAAAATATAATGGTAGTACTCGGTCATCATACCCATTGCCAGGGCCTACAGGGAGAAAAGAACAGAAAAAAATCAAACATTAATACGCTTATTACTACATCCATTTCATTAAGCTCTTTATTTAATCTTTGTTTAACCAGTGAAGCCGCTCTAACTATGGTCAGGAGGCAGCTCAAAAAGTTTTACATTACAAGAGACCAGGGGGGTCGAAACTAACTACACACAGCCAATAATAAAAAGGCTGAAACAAGTAATTCAACATCTCACAAAAAAGCTCAAAATGACACATCTAAAGTAGCTTCCAAAAATATTTTTTTATTAGAAAATGTTCACACAACATGTGTTGTTTGTATGGATGTGAGCTTGTTTATTTCACAGTTCCCCATTCAATGCGAAAGGCAAAAAATAAACTATATATAAACTTTCCAATGTTAATATTCCTGCAATTATTTCTTTAACTTAATCAATTTCTTTTTGAATACAAGGAAGTATTGCAGCAACAGGCACTGCATTGAACTGTTGACATGCGGTATATATTTTGTTATTACTCCTGAGTTTTCACTTCAATAAATAATCCTCCTTGTTGCTTCCCGTAGACACACAGCTGTATAGAGAAATCAAGCAGTGCACTGTGCCTTTGAGAAGACTTCAATTCAATAAGAACCCCCACTATTCTCATAAATTATGTGCCCCTGTTAAATTAATTTAACATGCCTGTGAGCAGAATTAGACTTTCTAATTAAAAAACCTTTATTGTCCGATGGAGAGTATCCATTATGAGGGTCAGAAGTAGAGATCTCATATTCTACAGAGGAATTAAAGATGCACCGGGCATGAAGGAGGAATCGGAATCATTTGCATTAGAGCTTAAAGAGAGAAACAGTGATGCAGACAATGTTTTATTGTTGTTTTAGTTCAAATACATTATGAATGAACTTTGAGTCCATGCACTAAGAAGTGAGTCTGTGTTTCTGTGAAGGGGGGGGGGGGGGAATTATGTAAATTTAGGGACTGCAGTTAATTCAGTTTTAATTCAATCCAGGAGGCTCGGAGATAAAATGACTCATCTTGCCCATAAATTTAGCAGACTGTTCTCACATTGACCTTTAAAAAAAGACATTATGAAACAAATAATCACATGCATAAAATGTGTCAATTATATAAATGAACCAACAATTTGTGGAATAACAGAAGCAATTATTAGAACACATTATATTGATTTTAATTTCTGTTTTGACAATAATTTTGTTGGCAAGATAAAGTTTTTTAATTATACTTTATGTATTCCTTATATAAACAGTATAATATTTAGAATAGGAAAGTGCCCACTTTATGGTTGGTTTTATATTCAAATTAAACTTTTTATGTAGCCAGTTAGCAACAACATTGTCAAGTTATTCTGATATAATCAACTAGTTAGAAGCTGCTACTGTTAAAAACAACATCATGTAGACAAAGTTCTACAATCTTTTTAGCTTTCAAGACTTAGCTTAACAAGGCTGGTCAAGCTGCCTAACCAGATAGCTTACATGGCCAGGTTAGCTTGGTTCATAACTCTGCATCAATAAGAAGAGTCATTATTAGCTATTTTAGCTAGCTTCTGTTGCTTCAAGCGATTGTAGAGACTTTAATTTTAATATTGAAAGGGCTTTTTAGACGTTAACTGTTGCTATACTTATGTATACGTATGAGCACACTGTTTTTCATTTTCAGCAGTAGCTAGCTAACAGATTCAGATATATTTTGACAATTTGTTGCTCTCGATTAGTTGCAAAATCAATCGCTAACAAGCTTCAACATTGGCCAGATGGCTACAAAAGCAGCAGTAGCATTATTGGTTGAAAAATGTCTTGGTAAAACTGGTTGACTTTTTTATAAACTGTTACAATAGTGTTAGACTAAGAATATTGAAATGGCCTATAAAATAATACTTATTGTTTGATTTGTATATTTTTAGCTATTCATTCATATGACTAATGATGTCTTAGCTACTCATTATTTATTATATTTATATTTATTACTTTTAGGTGCCATTAAACAGTCCCTCAGGCTACGTTTTTTTCCCCAATTATTCTACTCCACTATGAAAAAATCGCTCATCAAGCCAGGTTCATACCTGTTTTAGGATCCAGGCAGCCATCTCATGTCCACAATCAAAGATGACATGGAACTCCTTTGCTTTCTTCATCTCTTTCAGAAGTGGCTTGGCATCCTTGGTCTCTGTGGGCAGCTGTCGGATCTTCAAACGAATGTTGTATCGTGACGGTGCCTTGATCAGCTCCTGCAGTCGAATGAGACCTGCAGACAAAAGAGGATACATATAGCGTGAAAAGGGGAATTTAAAGATGCAGCAACACAGTGTGTTTGATCTGCTGCCATTTTGAAGTATCTCTGATGGTGCGGAGGCCACAAAAACCAACTGGATTCAGGTCTCCTCAGCAGAAAACGGCTCATATGCATTCATTCCTAATCCTCAGTCTATTGATCCTCCTACTCATGCTTGGCAAGCAAACACACTGCTTCAGACCTATCAAGACAATTTAACACCAACCCAACACATTGCTCCCTTTTTTGTACCAAAAAGAACAAAATACAACCTCGATCTGCAACCGCCTACAGAAACTTACAAGCCTCCCGAATGTTTCTCTCTCTTCTTCCACGATACCATAGAGCAGCATGGAATAGGTTCAATTTCATCCTGATGGAAAGCTTTGGTCAATCCTGCCTCTCCGGTCTCTCTCACACATACTTCAGATGTGTTCTGATGAGAGCTGCTCTGTTTGCCCAGCTTGTACTGTCCCCCCCGGGGAGCTGATGTGGGCCGTCACATATTGAGCTACAATCTTCACCTTTCATTTCTCGACCACACGCTCAGGTAGAAAGCTCTCCGGGAGATACTGTGATGAGATTACAATGAGTTTCTCCCTCAGTAAAGAACTTCAGAGTGCAGGGATGAAAGAGGCCGGATTGATGGGAGAGATGATTACTTGTCATGGGTATAAAAATGGATGAAGCATCGAGGATAGTTGGAGAGGGAACTGGAGAGAGATAGGACTTTTTTTCCTCCCCTTTTTGTGGAACCACTTTAAGATAGCTCAGCCTATTTTTTATTTTGAAATGAAGTGCAGGGTGAGCAGTTTAATGGTCTTACTGTGAGTGAGGCCAGGTCTCCCTGCGGCCTACAGAAAGATTGGTGTGAAATAGGAACATGCAGGTCTTGTTGTGAAAAGCACCATTGTCGAGAGGAATACTGAACCTCCTAGAGCTTTCCTCAGGTAATCCCAATAGATCCCTACTCTGGGGCATGTCCGCGACTCCCTGTTTTTGTTCAAACTGACACTTTGGGAGGTGTTAAGCACGAAAAAAAATATCTGTCAAGGGAGCTCAACGTTTGGGAAACTCTGTCAGCGTGGATGTTTGGGGGATCTGGCTAATGCCTTCAGACTTTCCCCCTGGATCCTCTAACGGCTGTGTGTGAATATTTTATACCCTCCGATAGTTTTTCCTGCCAGCCGTCAGATAGGCTCCAATCAGCAGCGCGGGGCCCTGGAGCATGAAGCTGTGTGATTACAGCCTGGGACCAGGTGGAAGCGGGGAAAGGGGGGGATAGCAATGCAGTGATGCAGCTGTCACACTTTTCAGGGCGTCAGGTGTGTTACAGCGGCACTGGTCCGCTGAGGAGGCTTGAGCCGCTCCTATCTGACAGGGAGAGAGGTGAGAGGTTACCTTTTGGCATCTCACAGGGGCAGTTTGCAGGAGAATGAGGGTGTTAACGTAACAGAGCTCCAAGGCAGGAAGCGAGGAGAGGTCAAGGAGATGAGTCAGAAAAATGTGGCAAGTGGGACGAGTCACAGGCATAACATCCGAGGTTATCCCAGAGTTGAAGCAGTATTTACTGAAATGAATGCACCTGCTCTCAAAGTACACAAAGGGAAATAGCAGTAAAACTACCACACTTTGGAAAGAAAGAACAGAAAAGGGTTAAAAGGGCATTCTATTCAACCGCACAAATTATGATTGTCAACGGCAACACTCATTTGTTCCGCTCAGGGAGTGAATTCATTGTACAACCTGTCTAAAACCTCCTCGCAACTCTTTCTCATTTACTTACATTAAGTTGTCATCCACATCATCCCAAATGGTTCATAAATTGCGAGAAAGAATTTGAATATTGTTATCTCTCTGGAGTGATTATGCTTTGCCTCATAAGAATATCACTTCACTCCGGCTAAAATACGCCTCGCCTTTTAAAACGTATATATTAAGCGCCGCTCCACAAAGTCACAGGACAGCCGAAATGGCTCGCAGACACATTTGATAGCCACCCTCAGAGATCAAGTGTCTCACTGTGTTATTAATGTCGCTTGTCAGGCCCCCACATACTACAATTCTGCATTGCATTAATCTGAAGAGACATTGGGTCATTCTGGGTAACATGGTTCTCTCTTTTCCTCTGCTGCTGCTCACTCTCCTGGAAGACTGACATGGGCAGCACCTGCAGGACTGAGGCAGAACAGTAAGCTATTGATTTCTGAATTAACTTGACAGGTTACAAAGCACTAGCTGAACTCGGAGCAGCAGCAGCGCTCCTTTTTTCTAGTTCACCTGGTGCCATTTTGAGGGCGTGAAAGGCTGCAGGTTTGGAACATCATCACACTCGTCATGCAAAATAGAAAGCAAGGCACTACCGGAAGATAAAGACAGACACTGACTGTACCTGTACCTGTGCTGTCGTCGTAGACAACAGTGACGGTTCTCCACTTGAAGAAGTGCACCAGGTCGAGGATGGCTCTGCTGAGTGACGAGAAGTCTGGGAACAGGCTGACATAGTACGAGTCTCTGTTGTCGGACACTTGGTGCTTCCACTTGGTCTGAATGTGGGGCACTCCCAGAGCATTGCAGATGGACTGGACCGCATTGGCAGACGAGCTGTGTGAGGGGCCAAAAATGGCCGCCACGCCGAGGGAAAGCTGGTCACATGCTGGAAGCGAAGCAAGAAAAAGAAGAAATAGATTAGTTGACTGTTTTTATTTGGGATTTTAAATGTAGCTGTTCAGTTCAGTTTTTTTTTTATTCATCCACACTTAGTACACAGGTAATGTGGTACAAATCTCCACTTGTCTGTGGTAGCTGTCAAAAAAGCAGCACTTTGTAAGTATAGGCAGGTCA
The DNA here is from genome assembly GCF_963584025.1 of Labrus mixtus. Taxonomy (NCBI): domain Eukaryota; kingdom Metazoa; phylum Chordata; class Actinopteri; order Labriformes; family Labridae; genus Labrus; species Labrus mixtus. The sequence goes on along the minus strand of NC_083623.1, from coordinate 10,468,687 downwards.
GAAGCAAGTGGCCAGTGAGGAAAACGTGGCTGTAAAATTGCAGGTTTCAAAATTAAAACCAAAGGATCCGACTTTCTTAAAGGATTTATGAGAAAGGAAATGTATTAAACATTTTGGTGTACCTCGAGGATGCGGGCAATATGCTGTAAAGAAACTCTTCAGCTGTTATTTAATTTTGCTTGACACTTTCTCAAACTGGTGTTCACTGATTTAAAATGCACTGTAATGACAGTTAAGACCGTTGTACTTTTAAAATGGGGTCGATTTAATCGACTTACTCCAAAATCACAGCCTTGTCTTCTCATGTGTTGCTACTCAATAAATAAGCGCTGAATAGGTAACTAAGTAACGAGCAGTAGATTGAGATTTCGGGCACTTATTAATCCTCATCATGTGCTACAATCACTGAGAGCTGTAGTGCTGCTGTAATGTTTGTATCCTTTACGTTTAAATTGTATTCGATTTACAGCGGAAAGCATTGCTCTTCCATCTTTCAAATGTAGAAATATTTTGATTATTTTATATCCAATGTCATTTTAGAGCATCATTTTGTATGCTTGAGTTTTAAGCATGTTTTTAATTTTCAATTTTATATATATTTTAATTAATCCCTGAGGGAAATTCTGCTTTTACACTCTGTTATTGAGAGACATGCTTCTCAACAAAACAGGACCTGTGGACATGCATTAATGGAGAGATGTGAGAGCGGGGCTGCTACGCACTGCTACGCAGGGACAGCAACAGCGCTGCTGTGGGGTTCAGTGCCTTGCAGTATATGCTCAAGGGCACCTCGGCAAGTACTCTGTAAAGTGACCTGGCTCCTCTCCAGCAAGCAGACCAACGTCCATATTCGGGTTGGGAACCAGAGGGTGACCGGTTCCATACCAAAGTCCCTACAGACTGAGTGACTGCTGCCCCAGTGTCTCTCCCTGTAGACTGCTAGTATGATGACTGTTGTGTTCTCCTGTATGAAACTGTCCCAGGATTTTAGTAGTCTGGTTGATGTTTAATCCTCCTACTTTATATACTATTTATACTTTACTATATACCTCTAACTCTCTTCTGTTCACACAAAGGAGAAAATTGTGGGACGATTTGCTATAATAGAAAACATGAATAGAGTGCACTGTATATTTAATGAGTGTTATTTCAGACACAGAATGTGATTGTCTTTATTGACTTTCCGTGTTTCTCTCCAGTCTTTGCTAGTTAATGTCCAATTTACATAATCTGTGAGCTGTTAAAGCACACAGTCAACAGCAGACTTTTAAATTGGTTTTGCAGGAACATATTGTGACCGAGTTTTTTTTTGAATGTATTCATTTGATATTGAATGATTATGAGTGCAGTTGTTTTCTATCGTCTGCCAAATAAGGAATACATTTATTTTCTTCTTTTCGGAATAAGTTTTAATTTAACACGTCTAAATGAAAAAAACAATTTGATGCAAAACAGCAGTCATGATCAGCTTCATCAAAATCTCCTTCCCTCCTACTACTTAGACTCACCTTTCCTTGAGGCCTCGAAGCTGTCGAAGATGTTTATTCTCTGGATGTCATAGGTCAGGGTGGTGTTGGGGAGCAAGGTGCGGTTCCTGTTGATTGTGTTCAAGGCAAATTTAAAGGCGAGTTCCTCTGCACCAGAGGGGCCGCTCTCAATGGATTCAAATATTCCTCCTGAGGAGAAAAAAAAGAAAGAGACTTCTGAATGAACACTTCCTCCTGCTGTGATTGCAATAGCTTCCTTAACACAAATGACTTTCAGTTTAATGATCAATATGATGCTGGAGATTGCAGTTCAAGCCGTGCTATCGTTTTTACCACTCCAGTGTTCCCTCATATTATCGATGCTGTGTGCTTACCACAGCGCGGCCGCACACTTACATAAAACAGATTTACAGTAAGGATTGGCCCATCGGATCTCATCTGATTTGCATTCTGTGGCAGTCGTCTGTGTAATTATAGGCAATTAGTTACGTGGGGAGGTGAGTTCAGGGGTGGCTGCCCTTCCTTAACTCCCCCGCTCCGCTTTGATAGAAAGGTTCACACTTCAATTTTGTCCCATTGATTTCAGTGATTCTCAAGTAAGAGGAAAGAAAAGGGAACGTAGGGGAAATTAGAGCAGACGGAAAAACGTAGAAATAATCTAAGCCATGGGAAAATCAGAAAACATATTACAAGTGTTGAAGGAAGAAAAGAAGACAGAGGTTGCGAAGGAGAAGTCAAGTGAGAAATTGAGGTAAAAACATTCAAATTTTTTATAAATAACACTAATTTAGAACATATCGACCCAGAGGTTCACATTTTCATTCTTCTTTGAATTACAACAGAAGAGCATCTTGATGGGAGATTCATGCTGTGCCTGCCTAAAAACTATTTTTACCTCATAGAGGGACAAAAATCACACCTTATGATTCCTTTTTAATTGACAAAGATAAAAGCCTCAAAGAGACAACCGAACAAACTCACGGCATTGTGCCACGCCGAACGTGCGAGACCATATCATTAACCGCACCGAGTGAGGTGTTGTCGACTTAAAACAGCTCCCATCAGACTTGTCAATTATGTTGAGCTGAACAACAACCATTAAAGCTCCAGATGGTGCGTCACTGTTGTGCAGAGTCCTAAAACGAAGCCCAGACAAATGGGCCTCGTTTAGAAATTATGTCAAGAAATACATTTCCTGCCACCATTTGACAATTACGAAAAAAAAAAGAAAGATAATAAATTTGGCTCCATGTTGCAGTCACAATCACATTTTCGTGTGTTTTGGCAACTCTTTCAATATCTCATCTACAAGCAGTTAGCAGTGAGCCAGGACGGAGGATGTCAGGTTTAAATGGGACCTGTGAGAGCGTACACGGTATTTTCACACATCCATCATTAGTAGAAGTCATGTTATAGACGCTAAATGCGCTGTAGGACATTGGTTCTCAACCTTGGGTCCAGGCCCCCTAGAGGGGGCGCCTGAAATCTCAGGGGGGGCCGGACCCAAGGTCTGCTCTGAGGTAAAAAAAAATGAGATTTGCACATATTAGATAGAATCATGCTTAAACATTACTAAGAAATGTTTTCAAATGTGTGTAGTCAAACTGAAAAGGGGGGGGGGGGGGGGGGGGGGGGGGGCTCCTAGGGCAAAAGGTTGGGAATCACTTCTCCAGAAAATAGCATGTTAAACATCCAGAGAGAAGATCTGTACGTGAAACTGATGTAGAGTCAAGCAACCTCTTTCAACTTTCAAATAAACATGACAAAAAAAGTACACCTTAAAAGGGGGTACTAAACCCTGAGAAGGTTTTTACAGAAATACAAACTTAAAAGAGAATGGATGAGGGGAGAGAAAAAAAAAAGATGAAAGGAGGTTGCGAGAGCTGCTTTGAAAAAAAAAACAGGAGAGAAAAAAAAAAACCCACATTGAGCGTGGAGAGCAGAGTTCAGCAGTCTGACCACGGCTCCTGTCCTCTCTAAGGACAGAGAGCCGGTTTGACGAAATCCTGGCGAAAAAAAAAAGTTTAAAGCCTGTTTATCGATTCAATTACGGAGTGCAAGAGGGAAAAAAAGTGAGACTGAGAGAGAAAAAGACAGAGAGAGTGACGCACTTTTAAAAGAGTAGAGAAAAAAGGGAGAGATGTACAATAATAGACAGGGAGGCCAAAAATAGCAGCTACAGCCATGGCAGGGAGTGATAGAAAGGAAGTAGAGGAGGGCACAGAAGATGTCATTAACTTGGGGAAGTGAGCTTTATCACTGTCACCACGGTACATCTACTATGTGATATGGCTGTTTCTATTATATTTATATGTTTGAAGTCCAACGGATGATTGTTGAATTGAAGGGACAGAGAATACGAGATCATAGTGCAGCACAAACTCATTCACTCAGTATATCTTAGTCGTTCAATGTCACTCTGCCAGCTCTCATAATTAGGCTTTCTCGTGTCAATCCTCCTGAAACGCAGCAGTGTGATGTGAACATGCCGCTATTCATGGCATTTCATTTCACCAAAATGGCACATTAATCTCCAAAAGGAACGAATAGCCGAGATTCACCATTAAAGATGATTGGAATCATGTCAGCCTGACCTAATAGATAATTATTACTCTATTGCCCCGAGGGAGCAGACTGAGCTCCGCTGGCTCGTTCAAGAGTTTGAAAATGAGCAGAAGGGTATTAAGTTATGCTCGTCAGATTTCCTTTTGGCACACTGCACATGCTGGTTTAAAGAAAATGAAATCATATACCTTGGAGAACACAGAGAGGAAACATTCAATTAAGTCCTAGAAGGGGTCACTTCAGATCTCTAAAGAGATGACAAAAGAATTGCTATGAAATGATCACACACTGAAAAAAAATGAAAAAAAAGTTGTTTCTATTGGTTTTTGATTTAGTGCTCCAACATGTGACTTTCAGAATGTATTCAGAGGATTTAAGGATATGATGCCTTCAAAACAAGATATTATACAATATGAAGACATGACATAATAAGATGAGATATAAACTATTTAACAGCATTCAATGCCGAACAATGTGATAAAATACCTCATGATACAACAAGTTAAGACGTAATAATGCTAAAAAAAAATGGTGTCATGGATCAGTCCGATATCTGATATGTAAATTACGTCAATATCGGACCCGATAGCGATTTTAGATTAGATCAGTCCAGTCTCTAGATACAATAGAATAAGAAATGATCAAACACAATATGGCATGACATGAGTCAATACGATACAATAGGATTAGCTATAATACATGGAAACATTCAAATTCATTATGAAAATGTTTGGTGGGTTAGGCTGGTGTGTACTGGATTCAGGAACTCATTTAGTTGACTCAACAGTTATCTCAATGAAGGAAAAGTTCAATAAAGTTTATTGTTAATGTATTTTGCTTAATGTCCATAAGCACTCAGTTATGTCATCTATCTGTCTATCCTCTTCCCACTGCCGGGTGTTGTGGCCCGTCTGATTGCAGGTGTGTGAGTTACAGCGTAGATAATCAGTGTGCGTGTGAATTATGGAGCCGCCATCGCTGGGATTGGTGTGAATTATAGTGCAAGTGAAAGCTCTCAGTGAGTTATGAGCTGGATAATCACCCCGACGAGGAAACAGGCCCGTTGATCTGAGTGTCTTAGTGTGTGTTTGTGTAAGTGTGTGTAAAATGTGTGTGTGTGTGTGAGAGAGAGAGAGAGAGAAAGCCTGTAGAGAAAGTGGGAATGAAGAAGCAGTGTGGGAGGTAGTGCCTCTTTGCAAATTGTATTCCTCGTTTTAATATTTGCTTAAATGCATTTTGGATGGAAAATTATAAAACAACATGGCCAAAAGCAAAAAAATTGACAAACATTAAGTCAACTTAAAATTATTTCTTTGCTTTAAATCATTAACCTCTCAAGGGCATGCATCATAAGAAATAGGAATGGAAAGACAATTGCTTAGGTGACCAAAAAAGTATCACTAAAAAGATATAAAGCATATTCTACAGATCACATTCTGCTCAGTGTAAAGATTAAACTAATATTATATATCTGGAACTCCAGCACACTGTAATTACAAACATGGAGACTGTATTTACTACTTAAAGAAAAGGCTTACTCACTAAAGCATGAATGAAAACACAATTAGCTCTCTCAACAAAAGGATGCTCTTGTACTCGGGGAGATGAGAGTCAGATATGTTGCCATGGCTACTCATGCATCTACCAGCATTCTATAGCTGAGAGTCCTCTGCAGTTTTGGATTTGGAGAGGCTGATTGGAGGAGGAAGGGCGTTGTGATAGTGCATACGGCCTGTCTGAGTGACTAATGACCAGCAGCGCAGCTGCAGGATGGCGGTGAGCTGTAGGGTGGGTGCCATGGCAACCAGCGAGCAACCAGCGAGCTAGGGCAGTGGCCCAGGTACGCGCATGAAGACACTCAGTTATAGGCTTAAAGACCCCCACCCACCACACCCCAACAACACCCCGGCCTGTTTCTGTCTCCCTGCGTCTTCCAGCCTGTGAGGATCAGAGCTCAGAGCCAATTGGCAAGAGGCAAAAGTGATGGAAATGCTCCGTAAATATCCCCCAAACTCCCGGTGGGGGCGCTCCCTGACATGTTTGGCGGTGAATGGGACATGATGCATGAAGGCCCACAGAGAGTCACCGCCCCTGGTCATTAATCTGAAGCTCCCCTTGTGTTGGACTGACCTTCCTTTGCTGCATGAGGGTCAATTCTGTCTGTCCCTGAAGATCCCCAGAAAACCTCACTATTGCCCATGTGAAACGTTGACTGTGCAGGACGCTCGCTAGTTATATGATATCAAAAATACAAAACATCTGTATATTCTGACTAAAACAATACCTAAAGCTGTTTTCAAGATCACAAAGTGATCCAATCTGCATGCGACTGTGCAGAGAAACACACCGCTATAATTCCATTGTTAACACAGGTGATACATCACAGAGTGTTTGACCAGCTACTTCTTCTCTGGCCGTGGCTCAGAGATCTTATCTCACAGGGCTCTGGCTGTGGAAGAGCACGATAAGGAAAGCAGTAAACTTGGTTAATAGAGTACCATTTTCTGTGGAGACACTTGATAAAGATCTCGGCTGAGTATGGTAAACGTATTTAAGTGCCAAACTTAAATGAAATTAGAGACATAAAAGTAAAAGCAATGGAGTGAAATATTTGGATATTATGTTTCTGTTTAATGATGAGGAGACAAAAGAATTCGCTGAGCAAGAAAGCTCGTGATGTAAAAAGCTAAAAGAAAAAGATCACCAAATAAAAACAAGCTGAAAACAAGAGACAACAACACACAAGCAATCCGGTGAGTCAGCAAACAATCAAGCGCTCTGTTAGAGTTCTGTAAAGTGGACATGGAACCATTAAAAAGAAGCTTATGTGAACAACAGTTTAGCTCTTGTTATCCAACTTGTTTGGCTTGTTGTGTGTTTATTTCTCAAGAATAGAATCCCCCACCGTGTCACCCTAAAGCCTCTTGACACTGGACTGTCACCTGCCACCGCCGGACGCTAAGCCCCCCGGGTGACTCACACACTTGAACATACCCGTAAGAACACACACAATCACGCACCCCAAAGATTGAGCCTAAACAGGACTGTCAGGTAAGAAACAACTGAGTCCTGCGAAAGTGACTGACGGGAGAATTTAAAAAACGCACGCCTGCGGGATTCAGGGATACACAAAAGTTCACTTAAACCCCGGCTGATAATTAGCTATAGCATTGCCAAAAGGTCAATCTCATCAATCTGCTATAATGAGCACACACATATAGTGTTCAATTGGAAATCTGTGCCACCACCCTCAGTCCTCTCCCAGTGCCAAGCTGGAAACCAGTGATCATATAACATGTATTAAATCTAAGAACTGGCAACAGATGTGCTAATTTGCCCAGCTCTCTCTATTCATAATAATGCGCCAGCTCCCTCCTCTAAATATGTGCTAATTTGCAAGGGCTCATTGTCAATGTGCTAAACTACCGGCTGACATTTGTGTGCTAATTTGTCAAGCAGGGACCCTTTTTGGTACTAATTGTGCCAAACTGTGAGTACACTTCCACGGGCCTTGAATCGCTGAAGTCCCAAATGATTTCTGTCTCCTCGCACTTTCCAGCCTCTCCACTGCTCTCAAACTGCGACTGAAAAGAAATTCTGTGGAAATAAGACGTATAAAACGCTAAGTGCACACACACACACACACACACACACACACACACACACTCGTCTGCGCACACACACACACACACACACACACACACACAGACATTTCACAAAAAATATGTGCCTGCTCTTGAGATTAGAAGAGCTCCTTTAAGCCACATAGGCATGCAGAAAGAGCCAAATGCTACAGTATCATCTAAAACACTTAACAGAAATAACAGATTTAAAAAAAGATATTTAAAGTAACATGAGGTCACAACTAGTTTACCATGTTGTGTTAAAACTCTTTTGGAGCAAATCTCTACCATCATGTAACCATCCTGCAAGAAGAAATGAGGCAAAAAGTTACAAGTCCCTGTTTAGACAATCACAGAAACACAGTGAGAGGCCAAAGCCTGTTTAGATCTCTTGTGACAAACACATTTCAATAGATGTTTTTTCCCCCCTCATGATTGACATGAAAGCAAATAAATAAGAATAATTATTTGCCAATTATTCTATTTTCATTCCCGCTTCATACATGCCAATCCTATTCCATTGATCAAGTAATTGTTTGTTCTGTATAATATTAGAACGCTGTGGAAAATGTCCATCACAATTCCCTGAGGTGGCGTCTCAAAGTCTTCAAAAACAGAAGAAATTCAGTTCTCTGTCAGAGAAGATGACAAAAATTCTCTGAATGTTATTTTTGCTTAAAAAAAAAAAGACGATTGTCAGAAGATTGTCAGAATAGTCATCAGTTCATTTTCTGTTGATCAATCAATAGCCTCCTTAAAAACGGCCATTTCCAGGAGGGAAATGAATCGCCCCTGTTCCGTCTTTCCTTGAAATGTGGAATGCATGGAGGCTGGGTGGTAGTTACAGGGGGACACTATATTGGTGATGTGAGGGTGGCAATGTGTATGTGCACATCATAGCTGTGTGCTGTGTGTGTCTTACATGCTTCTGCAACGCCTCAACGCTATGTGACATTGCACACTGGGATGCATATATTACGCCATCGCTGATGCAATGTGTATGTACTAAGGTGCAATGATGGTGGACCTTTGGTAGAATCACAGAATCTGTAAATGGCTATTAATTCAGCTTTGCCTTTTCACAAAACACAAGGTTGTCTACTTTGCCAGCCATCGTTCCATACTGGTCAGTAATATGTTCAAATTAGACATATTTTCCATTGTGAAACGTTGACGTGAATCTTTTCAGCCAGCGGAAATTGGTCCAAATTGTCATTTTTATTTTTGGAAGTTTAACACAGTTTGCTGTGAGAGACATGTTCGTTTGTTTTCCATCTTAGGTCCAAACTGCACTGTTTTTCATTTCAAAGAATTGGATTGGAGTCAATTTTACAGAAATGTTGGTTGTGATTTGTCATCATGGAAGTGGTGGTTTCTGTGGTTTAGAACCACTCTCTGCTATACCAACCTTTTAAAGTGATACAGCCACAACAGATCAGGGCTTTTCAATTAAAAATCCAATGAGATCTGGTTTGAGAACATTTCCATCAAAGAGGATCCGGTACATCAAAATGTCTAACTTGAGAAATGATTCAGTACAATTTGAAGTATCCAGGTACATTTAGTTGTATCAATGTCTGAAGGCAGTCAACAGCTGACTGTCTAATAAAAAAAAGTTGAATTCATTACAACAATGCATTGGTCTGTGACTTCACTGGGCTGCTGAAGTTGATGGTGCAACGGCATCAAACGCTTTGCTGTTTTAAACAGAGGTGCTCATCGAAATTAAATAACAGGTCCAGGTCTAGGCAGGATGGCATCTGGATTTGGATCGCCATTTGGTGACTTTGCATACAGATGCTGTAAGCTCCTGATACAAACAAAATCAACAAAGACTAAAAGAGCCAGAGGTAACAGCTGTAACCTAACATGGAGGAAGGTGTTAATGCATTTTGTGACATCATTCAGCGCTCCCTGAGAGCACACAAGTCAAGCTTTAATAAATATTTTCTCACTCTGTGCAAGCAAAGATATTTCAGTTGCCTTTATGTTGTTTCTCCGTGGCACATTTTGGAAAACTTTTTCCTACTAAGACAACAAAGATAAGTGAGATTTTTGGATGTATCCTTCCTCGAAAGCCCCAAATATTCTTGGGTATATCATGAAACAAGATTACACAAATAACAAATATATGTGTACACCCTGCGGCTATGGTGTACTACTACTATTATTATATAATAGAGTTTTAGAGGGGGAAACATGGTTTGATTGATGTACATTTTGGGAAAAGCACAGTTGCTTTCCTACACTGTGGGGTTTTTATAAGCCTCAGAGCTCTCACACTTCCAATCTGACAACCAGGTATAAACACAAGTATTCCCAAAACTGTAGTGGCAAGGTTATAAGTTCAACTAAATAACACAAATCCCAAAACTGCAGTCAGGAGATTGTTCTGCCAACAAAGGAAAATATGTGATTTGGCTCCACACATACGAGCCATAGGGAGCGAGAGAAAGCGGTTATTGAACAGAATGCCTTCTGATGCTTCATGCCTCAGCCATTACTCTCTATGTGCCCCATCGGTTTCTTCTTTATGAAATGACAGCACACACACAAACAAACACACACACAAACTCACATAAAACGCCGCCCTTCCTTGCTTCCTATGACTGGAGTACATCTCATGGTGGCCTCGGCAGGTAACAGATGGCGACCTCACAGCGCAGCTCACAGTAAACTGAGTTTTAATCAAGCTTAAGCACGTGTGAGAGATGCTAATTATCTACCACAGGCTAAAAGAGGCAGGAGTTCATCCTCGGGAACGTTGGGACTATGCATGTGTGTCTCTTGGTGTATAATCGCTATCTCGCCATCGTTGAAAGCGTCGGGGCAGTATTACAGGACTAACTGTTTATGATGTTCTAGCTTAGAAGCACGGGGCATGATGGACAGGCAGGGTGTCTCGAATGTCTTTAGCCCTCAAGATGTAGTGCTCGCCAAAATAAACAGAGCTGAGAACTTGACTAGCCGTAATCTTGGAGTCTTAAGACAAACTCTCTGAAAGTTAAGCAGTGGGATTTCAAACTGTCTCTCAACAGACCTGCCAAACGACTCTCACACATTTGTTCCATTGATGATGATTTTGAAAGCTTTACTCGTATTTGACAAAGAGTGTGATAGCAGCATAAACTGAAACTTCAACAATTTCTAACATGAATCGGACATATATCATATGCACCCGACCTTGGTGCTGAGCTAAAAAGGAGCTCAATATATAATGTTGCAATTAGGTCAGAGCAAATTATACAAGACTCTATCGTCCTTCGCCGCTCTCATTCTAATTCTCGCCGCTCTCCTGCTCATCAAAATGGCCCTGTATTACACTCTTCCCATTGTCATTTTCAACAAAATGGCTGTAAAATTAGACTTTCTTTCTTGTAGCAGGGCAGATGTTATCTCCCAGTCAGAGCAAAAGGTCAAGAATTAATTCAAGATGTGGCTCTTTAACGCTCACAGCTGGGTTTATATAGGGCCAAAGAGAGAGAGAGAGGGAGAAAGAGCGAGCGAGCGAGAGGTAGGGAGAGAGAGAGAGAGAGAGATAGAGGATTTAAATAATCTTATTATTATAATTTATTAATCTTCATAAATGTAGAAACTCACATGTGGGTATTATACATTTTTAAGGTATTTTAAAGAAGGTTTACGCTGACTTAAAAAATATAAGAAGTAGGGCTCGACCATTCTGGGCTTTTTTCGGGGCCAATACCAATACTCAAAATTCAGATATAGATTTTGGCTTTCTTAGATCTATCTTCGATATTTAGAGATTGATTATCTATAATGATATACTTAGAAATAACGAGTATAAATAAAAACAATATAAATAATAAAATTGAATAAATAAACCTATCGACACATATCGGAAATAGAATTAGCCGATACCAACAGTCACGTGATATGCTAATATAGGCTTATATTATCGGCTGGCTGATTAATCGGTCGGGCTCTAATAAGAAGTACAACATAAATATTCAGATTTAGCAATAATGTTCCTTCAGGTTAAAAAGAAATCATTATGTTGCTCAGAAATTGTTCCCTACAGTTAATCCTAGAGTTCTTCAAATGTGGAAACCATTGTCAAAAAAGTCGGCTATATGAACTTCATGATCATGTATTAGTTAGTAGTAACCAATGCATTCAGCAGATAAAATAATTTATTTGCAACCTAAAAAGGACCCTTGTTTCCTCCTTTCTTTAAACAGTAGCCTGCATGCTAATAGCATTGTTGTCACTAGTATTAGAGCTTTCAAGTAAAGCTATATTCTGGTATTATCATGTGACAATAATAAACTACAACTGCGGGATGCTAGCCAGAAGTGTAAGTTAGCTAGCAAATATTTTCCAGAAGCAGAAGAAGAAGAAGAAGAAGAAGAAGCCTGTTGGACAGAGTGATTTGTTTTCATGGTGGAAGAACATGTTGGCAGTGGGAGTCTAACACCGCCTCTGAGAAAGATCAGGGACATGCAGTTTGTAAGACATGTTCTAGTGGCATTTCAAGAGGAGGAGCTACTAACACGTTGTATGTAAAAAAAGAAGTCCCTGTTTGATACTCTCTGTTGGACATAGGATGTCAAGAGAGGCGGCTAGCTGAGCTGCCGATGGCTTAGCTTGCTTCAACGTCATTAGCTTGTTTTCAGGATAAAATCATAAAGTATACCAAGTTAGGCCATGCAATAATGATAGCAAGCATTTCACATAACTACAAGGTTAGTAGTGACCTGCTGCACAGATTATTTCATGTATTGTTTCTCTTAAAAGTATTAGAGGGGTATTTCATATTTGCCCATACTTAACTTTAGGTATCAGGATCAGGATGGTATCAGAACATTTCAAGTTCATCCATATTGTATCACTTTTGCCTCATCAGAGTGACAGTATGTCTGTCATTTAAAATGATGGACAATATATTTAGAAGAAACAAACCAAGAACTGCCCATTGTTTTTGCCATAAAGGCCAGTTTAAATGATGTAACTATAAATGTCTCATATTTGTTAAGAACATTTTAAAGTCTTGGTTTAACGCGGCACAGTTAGATTGGAGGGGTTCAATGGAAATGTGAGACAGAAAAAGCTCATTCTTTGCTTTGAATTGCAAATGTACAATAGAAAATAAAGATTTAGACAGTGTATGCCATCTGAGGACTTTTGCCTTTGTGTGCAAGGACAGAGAGACCAGGGGAAGAGGGAAAGTGAGGCGTGATGATAGTGCGAGAGAACAAAGTGGAGGGGCAGGACCAGGAGACAAGCTGAGAGCCAAAGGGAGACAAAGACAACACGGAGAGAAGGACAGCGAAGGATGAAAGGAAAAAAAAAATGTAGAAAAGAGAAAAGACAGAGCGGACTGCAAAGTCTCTTTTTGTCTGGATTCTTGCTATTGATTTAATGTTGAGTGTACATCGCTGTCACAATGTTTCCTCACAGCCTGTCAGATTTGTACACAAAACAACAGGTGACGGCCGCGATGCCTAGAGTCGGAGTAAGCTGTAGATGGGAGATAGGCGTGCTGTCAGGCGACCAAAAGGGGAGAGTTTAGAGTGAAAGAGAGGAGGGGAGGGGAGGGGCGTGGAAAAAAAACCGGATGAGCGAAGGAAACCGAGAGGGAGAAATGGAGAATAAAAGAGGTCACCGGAGGCAGATAAAAGACACTCAATTAAACGACTGAATGGATGGCCCATTAGACCTGAACGGACACCTGCCTCCCCTTGCCTCTCCCTCAGCCACAGGCCAGGGAAATGTCAGCTCCTGGTTTGGGTTCATCAGCCTCCCATCAGCCACTGCTGTACACAAGCAAGCAGATAATCAGAGCTACAGGTACAAGTCAATATGCTGCTCTTTGCTGCTGCAAAGGTGTGTCCTTTTTTTTTTTTTCCCCCTGTGCTTGTTCTACAAACACACACAGGCAACAGCATCGGGAGCAGAGGGAGAAAGAAATGAAAGCTACTTGTGCAGAGAGAATAACAGCCAGAGGCTTATCAATACAAAAAAAAAGAGACTGAATAATAAAGTTCCTCAAATATGCACGCTCATTTATTTCCTCAATAATAAATAAGAAAAGATCTTGAGGTAAAATAAGTAGAAAAACAAATTAAGTGATCTAATCTTTTTTTTTCTGATCTGCAGTTTTCTGTTTAGTGCATTTGAGTTCACAGCATGCTGGGGAGGGAATCTAGAGTCTTTTGTTGTGCATTAAGCAAAGGCTGTGTTTGTATATCTCTCATGCCACAAAGCCAATTGGCTCCATTATGTCTTCTCAAAGTACTGAAACAGATGCAAGATGGAGAGCCGGTCCAAGTCTGTTTCAGTCGGCCGTCATGCATTGAGGGTGTGGATAAGACTGGGATTGTTAGGGCTTATCATAAAAATGGACGTGTGTCATTTCAAGCGTTGGCGACAAACCCAGACGGAGACTATTAAGTGGAACATTTACGCTTGATCTGCAAAATACAAAGACACACTTAAAATCTCTTCTGTGGTCCTTTTACATTAGCTTAATCTGTTTTGTTTTCTATTCATGTTGCTCCTTTCCTCCATTTCCTTACACAAATATATTTAAAACAAAAAAAAAAAGATTCAAAGGCTGATTTACCTTTCACAGAAGGCTACACAAATACTTAAAAACCCTCTGAGCAAAAGGAGAAAAAGAACGGAAAAAATGAAATTCAACATAGCAGGAGGAGACATTTTGCATAACCCCGGTGGTTCGTGGACAATACAGCGTCATGCTGATTCAAAGAACATGATTTTTAAGTAAGCCTGCCTCAATACGTCCTCCCACAGAGCCCATTTCCCCCTGTGTCCTTGGTTCACACAGAGAAACGCTCATACATCCGACCGGCTGTGCTGTCAATGGGAGCCCGAACTCTTGCTTTCTCTTCCTTTCAGTCGGTGGCTCGCCCTCCTCCTCCTCTCCTCCTCCTCTTACTCCTTTATTCAGCTGGCTGGAGATGAAGGTGAATCACATCACAGCCTAACCTGAACACAGGAGGGCTTTCTGCAATCGATTGACTTCTGGATTCCCGTGTTGTTTGGACGCCAATGCTTTCATTTGCAGTCTATGTGAATCAAAATATCTTTTACCTGCTCTGCGTGCTTGAAATTCCCATGTAATTGCCACAGCTAAAAACATGTATCTCCACATGGATAAAAATGATTCATGCATATATAACATTGAGCCCCTATAGCAACACAACAAACACATCCAACCAAAGGCAATCAATGCCTCCTCCTACATGCAGCTAATACGCAGTAAACATTTACTCTGGCTCTTAATTAGCACTATCGCCAGCTTCCAGAATAAACCTTCGACTAGCAATGTTTGTTTCACTTCTATTAAGCAATCACTTAATGGTTAATTACTGCAGTTGAGCTCCTATCAAGATAAAGGTTACTGCCATGAATGATGCAACGTGTGGCACAACATTGCATCTTATGGCCCAGCCTGTTCCGAACATATATCACACTGTGAGTAAATGTGTGAGTCAGACTAATCTATGTCTACATCAAAACCCTGCAGAAGCTTGCAAGGTTTATAAGTCCTAATTAATTCACATTGACGTGCATTATTTTTCCACACGTGTGTATTTTAGTACACTATTTTTACTTAGCATGTTTGCATTCTCACAGATGGTATTGTGTGATAGATATACACACAGGAGGAGAGGGGCAATTGGGACTTGGCAGTGGTTACCTGCTTTTCTGCCAGTTTCTTTTCATTGTTCCTCTTAGCAATACAAACATATTGATTTTTGTTGGTTCCCACAGGTCTGCTGGGAGTAGAGACGGCCAAATATGTAATGAGATGATATAGATGAATTCTTAAGATCGAAGAAATCTATTTTTGGAGGAGTTCCCCAAGGTACCTAAATAGATCCTTTTTCTTTTGATGTTTTTTCCCTCCCCGCATAAGCTATTTCATTTTATATCTGTAGTCACAGGCACATTTTCAGCTTGCTAAACTACTCTACTGGCATTTATTCAGAGCTGCAGTGCATGTCTCCTGGCCTCCTACTATATTTCCACAACACACTCTACAGTCGTTTTCTGTCTGAAGCCATCAGAAAAGAGCAATAAAAGTCCACAAGTGAGAGTGGGCTGAGAGTGGACTGCTTACAGGCAAACTAATCTATCTTTACTCTCTATCTGCTGGCCTCAACACTCACTGTTTTTCTTCTTGCTCACACGTCTCGCTTTTTCTCTTTTTTTCCCCCACCCTCAAACAAACACTTCTTTGCTTTTCTTACACCTCTCAGTTACTTCAAATTGTCTTCTATCTCCCTGGGTGGGATTGTGAGAGGGACAGCTCCACATGTGATAAAAGAAGCATAAAAATAAAAGATTTCTTGTGAGTGTTTTCAGCTATGACCTTCAGTCAACTCAGAGCCAGACAAGAAGGCAGTAAGACAAGCTGTAGAGCTCTTCTCAAGGGACAGTTTCACAGAACAATTGCATATGTGACCCTCTAACCCCCCTCTGTTACACAGGGAAAACCTTGAGTGACAATGACAGAGAATGATAGGCTGTGAATAATGAAAGATGTACTGTAGGAGTTCAGCCATCAAAAAGGCAATGGAAGAATGTAGGACCTGGATATACTTTTTCAATAATAGAAAAATGTCAGATGAAGCAGTTATGATAGAAATGGTTACCCTGAAAATAAGGTCAAACATCTACAGCCCCCTGCCTGTAAATAATCTCTTCAGATGTAGCTGGAAAATCTAAAATTGACTAAATGCTAAGCACAAGAAAACTAATTTCATACCTCACAGATATTTCCCATTTGAAAAATGGCAAGAAATCTGTTCCCTGAATTAATCACCATTGAGCCTTTTGTAACCGAGGCATGACAGCGAGACCTTCAAAGACTCAGGACTGTAAACATGTTTAAAGAAATTCATCCGGATAGTTCCCTGCTTGGAGCCCGTGTGTGGTGCCGCATGCTAATGTAAGACAGATCTCCTTTTTGTTCTTGAAACCCACGGTGGGTATTTTTAAACCATGGAAATCATTTGCCAGCAGAGAGGAGATAGTTTCATATTTCTATAAGCTAAAGCGGGGCCAAGTGACACATGAATATTTTAAGCAGCTTTGTGACTATTTAAATGTTTGCTGTGAAAGTGCTGGCAGTGAGCCAGGGCACAGGGTGTTACCCGTAATTCCTGCAATCCCAAACTTAACTCCAGCATGCTGATAATTCAGGCTGGCGGGATGCAAAAAGCAAATAAAGTAAATTAACTACAAACTTCCCTTGAAATTACCCTTCTCGACAACCTTGTAATTTCGCCAGCAAAAACAAGCTGAGGGGATGAAAAGAGCGTTAAATATTAGAAATGCAATAAAGACCTTTATCCTAGCACTGCATTGTGGAAGCAGTTAGATAAACATAGCTTCTGCCAGAGGGGATTGTGGGGTTTTTTTTGCCAGAGGACTAAACAAAATCAAAAAAGACTTTCCTTTCCAAAATGAAATACAATGTTGTGTTTTAGTCATAAATATTCCCAGACATGTCTGTGCTGGGGAAAAAAATCTAAACATAAGCAGGAAATAAACAAGCAGAAATGAGCTTCTCTGAGTCAACAATGCGTTCAGCAGCAGTTGACAGCCCAGGGACATACAGCGTCTGCCAGTGAAGATGGCGGTGATAATGTTATCACTCAACCTCACAGCCGCAGACCAACTATGGTCATCAGGATTCAAACACTGCCTCATAATCATTGTCGATTCTTTCTTGTGTTTGACTTTTTTTTTCTGTAAATTCAACATGTCCTTGAGCTAAACTTGATCAGCTTTGATGGAAAGGCAGCTGTGATGACTAATAGCGTGTTTGAATGAGCATTTCTTATGGGCAAAGCCAAATAAGAGCATATGAATATCGGTGCTTTATCTTGAAGGATCGTAAGAAACACCCCTTCATTTTAGCCGCGAGCAAACAAACAAAGTTTTAACTTGAATGAAACCCTGAATTCTAACATCTCCACCATGACGACTGAAGAAGTCTGAAGAACTCTGACTAAAGTTGCATTTCAAAATGCCACTTCTTGTAGATTATTTCAGAAAAAGAGGGAGGTCAGATGTTGTACAATCTCCCCTGACAGCCTTTTCAGAATATGATTATATTAAAAATTGAAAGGGAAGAGAATAAGTTAGCCATCTTAAATCAGCTTCAAATTAAACATCAAGTTCAGTTTTCGGGATAAATGAATTTGATTTCTTTTAATCTTTTAAGTTAGTTATTTTTCAGCCCAAATTGTACAATTGGAAATTGGAAAACCGAAGGGGCAATTTAAAGAAAATCATGCTTGGTTTATGAGGCACTTTGCCGTTTCACTTTGGCAGCACAACGTCATTCAGTTCTCCCAACAGGCGAGTGTGAACTAGTTAGAAAAATCTTCCTTTTGGTGTGTTTCATTTCAGCTGATAAGTACCGCACTGGGTCCACTTCAGTAACAAACTAAATGAATTACCTGTAAGATTTATAAATTGAGGAACGCTGAACACAATAATTCAACTCTGTGTGGAAATCAGCTCAGCATATTTGCTTGCAGCTGGTAGCCAGCACGCCTCTTGCTGTCGTTTTTTTTAGTCTGCGACACTTGTCGCTCTACATGTTGAGGCCGATAGCGAACACAAAGGGCTGACTATGCTTTGGTGTTACAGTGTGTATGAGTGTAAAGGTCTCAGGTTGACAGGGGAACTGTGGTTGTACAATGTGAGCCGCTTGTCTGGACAGGACGGGGAACTTGGGGCGGGAAAAAGGGAACAGACGGACCCAGGGGAGACGACCTCCTCATTTAGCCAGCCTCCTGCAGGAGCAGCTGGGGATTATCTGCTGAGCAAGCACATCCTGTAGGACAGGAAACGCACTGGGAAAAAAGGACTCCATTGTCTCTCAAGGCATTTCTTCTTCTAACTCTCCTCTTTCTCACAGCACAAGCGCTTACACACACTGACATACATTTTCTTGTGTTGATAAAATCACCCACACACATCCCTATCGGCATGTATCTCTCTCTCTTTGGTTGCTCCGTCCCTTTACAAGCAAAAAGACAGACAAGTGTATCATGTTTTATAAAGAGAATGAATAACAATACATGAAATGAAGCCATCTTACAGATAAAAAGATGGAAAGTAGATTCGACTGTAGTGACAGAGATGATATTGTACAAAAACCAGGCGGCTAAAGCTAGTTAAAAATGTATGCTCTTCCATAAAAAACTAGAAGCAATGTATTTTTTTGTTCAGCAACAGGCTCAGGCCAAGCTGCAAGGAAGCCAGGATGCTGTCCATGGTCCTGAAGAGAGGCTTTTTCAAACCCGGGATAGAGAGCCCAGCTTTTTAAACTCCACCAAAACACAGGCAAAAACAAGCATGAGCTTAACCGAAAGATCACAGTGCTATGAATCAATCGTTATCGTGCGTGGTTTATCCCTATCGTGCTTCTGATATCTGATGCCTTACATATCTAGCCGGTCAGATAGGGCAGAATTTCGGATTTGGCATCACAGACAACTAGTATCTCTGAAATAATCTGTTTGACATTATCAGACACATACAAAAATAAGTACACATTACAATTATCAGTTGCCCAGAAATCTCTCCAAAGTGTGGCCAATCTTGCAGATATTTTATCAGTCATACCCCAACTGTTTCCCCGGCAGCTTTTACTCATCATCTACCAGCCGGTAAACTTTGGTGTCAAATAGTATCACACTGGGACTTTTCTATCCCCAGCAGATTAGTGAATAGATGCTCGGGGTCTGTCAGACAACGTGTGAGACGAGAAATCGCACATCGGAGGCTGAAGATGCAGCAGGAAGACAAGCACATCCCGTTGCCATAGCGGCGGCTCCTGCGGACGCAGCCTGACTCTTAAACAGGACCCTCGGGGGGATTGGGGGATTGTAAGGATGTGTTGTCAACACTTGATGACATCCGCTGTTGGGATGGGGGGGGGGGGCCTGGGATGGGAGGGTGGGGGGCACCCCTGTCACTCCAAGATGTTCTCTGTATGTTGGCAGAGAGAGGCAAAACACCACCATCCTCCTGAGACGGATCTAATTAAGCAGCAGACGAAACCACAAGAGGCTGTGATTTAGTGATTTTAGAGCAGAAACACAGGCGGTAATGGCACAATATCAAAGTTAAGAATCAGCAGCAATGCACTGTAGTGGCAAGTGTTGAGGAAGTACTTTAACAACCAACTTTAATTATATAATTCCTTTGTCAGACGAAAAGCAACAGTTCTTGAAGAGAAGTGGCCAATCAATTTTTAGGCTAATGAGCTACACTTAAGTACTGCCAGTGTGAGACATGCTATTCAATTACATTTGTTGAAGCTCTGACTCCGCCAGGCAAACCGGATGTATCCGTTTATCTACGTAGGCTACATAACGTTATAAATAAGCAGAAATATGCACGCAGGGATTCCGGCTGGATATCAGTTCAGAGGGATTAGTGATGAAAAAGTAGTGCCCGGCGTATTGATTAGGCCACAGTGACCGATCGGAGTGATTGATCCGCACTCCGGGGGTAATGTTTACATGTAAACATTTACTGCGGAGGATTTGCTCGGGTGTCAGCAGTTTAAAAGGCGAAGGAGATACAAGAGAGAGAGAGAGAGAGAGAGAGAGAGAGAGAGAGAGAGAGAGTTTCTTTCAGCTGCTCATAAGCGTGAACTGTTGCACCGGAGTTTTGCTTTTTACGGGTTAGCCACGCTTGGTTTTTCTCTCAAAGTTCTCGGTTTCAGTGTTTAAGAAAAACACCGTTCACTCCCCGATGGTGTCAGGCAATCGTGAAGAAAGTGTCATTAAAATGGCATGATATATTACGGGAGCATAACCGTACTATTCATCAACAAATGCGATTCTTTTTTTTTTGGGGGGGGGGGGGACTAAACAAAACAAGTGCAAGAGTGGGACCAAAAAATAAGCCGATGCCTTTGCTTTTGCATCACGTAAAATCCCCTTTACCAGTGAAATATCAAACAGTCAGCTCGCGTTATGAGACATCGGCACAGATGTAATCGCTCCATAAACAAACAGGTTCTTACCAAATCTTAAAACGTGCGGCATCCCGCGAGAGTAACCAAGAAACAGCAGCAGAAGCGGGATCAGCCTGAGGTTGGACCTGAAAACGAGACTGGTTATCATCAGATGATGGGAGGTAATCTTCATGTTGTTTTTAAAAAAATGCACAGTGGTTTTAATCCACCCGGTGCGCGGGTTCGATTCCCCCGTGATTCTTCTACGGACGCTGGGCAAGGCAGGGTGACGGCGGCCCTGGATGCGCAAGATCACGGCATGGTCACTTGCGCTTTCCCAAAATCCATTAGCAGTCCCGGCATGATTCCTTCTTCTCCTTCCCCTTCTCCTCCTTCACTGCGCCAAGAAGCAACAATCCTCCGGGTCGAGGGACGGCGGGACGTCCATGTCGAAGGGTACGGATCCAGAGAGGAGGGGGGAGCCCGAGCATGAGCTGGAGGTGAGCTGCTTGAGAGGGATGGAGAGAGGGGCGAGAGAGCGCCAAGCAGAGGATACAGCAGCGATATACAGCCCCCTATGAGGCGCTCTGGGTTGCTTGCGCTCCCATTATACTGCACTGCTGCACAGGCTCTGACGTCGAGCCAAGGTTAGTGCTGTGAACGCGCAGCGGAGAGAGAGGGAGTGAGAGAGAGAGAGAGGGAGAGACAGAGACAGAGACAGAGAGAAGATGAATGTACAGATAGAGATAAAGGGGGGAGGATGGGAATATAGAAGAGAGAGTGAGGAATGGATGGAAGAGAGAGAGAGAGAAAGAGAGTGAGAGAGAGACCGAGACAGAGAGAAATAATGAGAGGAGGGAACTTAATTTCATACCCCCTTTTTTTGGGCTGTACTTTGTTTTTGCTACATCCATAACTTGCCCCCAAGCCTGCGTGGATTAGAAGATGTTTGTAGAAATGCCATCTGTAACAGAAACTGCAAGCTGCATCCCTACTTGCATTCCCTTCAAGCATAGACACCAATTCATGACTGGGACGAGCAGTGATAATCAAAATAAAGTTATCATGTCCTCCCTCAAAATGCAGTTATGTTATAATGAAGTGGGATGTGATAAGGGAAAGCTGTCATCTCTATTCAACACTATCTTTCATGTGTTTAGCTTGATTTGTTAGTGCAGGATCTAAATTCAGCACCATGGACAGAGACATAACAAACCTGCAAAGCAATGGGAATGTGTTGTAAGTAATCTTTCTAAGAATACGAACAACCAGCGATGCCTGAGCCAGCATTCAGGCTTGGTTGGAGTCTATAACTATCCTCTTGTGTTTGGCAAAATACAGAAATAACTGTGCACACTGCAAGGCAACAAAAACACCTGGCCAATCTCTGCATGCTACTGATATCATCTTTTGCCTGCAGGATAACATGGCTCTGTTTTTTTTTTTTCTCAGAGTAGGATGCGTAGCCTCAGTTCTTTTTTTTTTTTTTTTTGATATTCTTAACTTCTCTTTCTCAACATTTTTCTTGTCATGATTTCAAGCAACAACCTTCCAACATTTTTGTCCACAGTCATTCCAGAAAAGTGGGAGGATTGGGACAAGAAGAATTCAAATTGGCAGAACAGCAAATCCAGTGATATGGACACGAAGCTCTCAGAAAGGCGCTAATATTTAACCTATGCAAATATGTCCACTTTAGACATGAAAGCCTTCCAGCAACAGAGCCTTCTCCAGTGTGAAGGTGTAAGTGGCACACACACACACACACACACACACAAAGGGAGCTCCACATTTCACGGTAAAAAAAGAGAGTGAATATCCTATCTCTGGAGGATGTATGTAAGCCTATCACCTTTCTATCTGATTAGCAGGTTCAAACGAGGCAGTATCGTACGGATGCGTTTCAACTGAGAAGATGGATATCTGCTGCCGTTGCGTGGGCCTGCACGCTATTGATTTTACACTACATGCACCTTATCAGCGTCTGCCCCCAATGAACAGCAGCTCTCATGGGCCGGTGCATCAGCTGGAGCTGCAGGTACAGTGGCGCTGCCTCCCGCCCCCAGGAGGGTGGAGGCGCTATTTAATCCCAACAGGGATGTGAAAGGAGCTCTTTGATCTGCGCTACCGGAGTCCAAAAGCCTGAATGAACACAGTCATTGTGTGACTCAAGTGTGAATGGCTGGCCTGTGTGTGTGTGTGTGTGGGTGTGTGTGGTGTAAAACTACTGGAAAATAACATCACTACAATAAGTTAATATGGCTAATGTGTCTTTGAAATGCAATTTTGGTGAGTTTTATATACTTTGTTTAATGTGTAATTACTGCATGCAATGTCTGTTATGCATTATTCTTTTTTTTAACTACTTAATATTTGCTGGTGGAAACTTTGTTTTTCAGATATTTTTGACCCAGGCCCGCCCCCCTTTTAAAAAAGATATCTGATCTCATTGGAAAAACCAGGTTAAATAAAGATTTTTTTGTAGACAGCAGAATAGGGGAATGTTAACTATGTGTGGATAAACAAAGGTTCATAACATCTAACCTCTCGTTGGCTGGAGTAGTACTCCATTATACAAAAATGCATCTGTCAAATTCCCCTTCAAAAATAAAAGCAAATGCATTTAATAGTGAAGAGGGGGCTTGTGTCAGCTAAAGAGAAACACAAAGCAATTACACAGGATCAAGTGCTACGTGGTGTGAACACTGACTTTGAACGTGTGTTGGTTTGCGTGGGTCTGCAACACAAGTGCTCTGCAGCAGTGCGAGAATATCAAAGAGAATGGCACTCATCATGCTACCATCTGGACCATTAGCATAATTATGGAGAAATTCAG
Source organism: Labrus mixtus (assembly GCF_963584025.1). NCBI lineage: Eukaryota > Metazoa > Chordata > Actinopteri > Labriformes > Labridae > Labrus > Labrus mixtus. The sequence continues at coordinate 10,445,200 of NC_083623.1, read as the reverse complement.
GGCTTCGCATAAGTCAGCAGAGCTCCACACACAGCATGAAAGGAATGCTTATTGAGCTCAGGGAGAAGACATCCACTGACAGGCACGTAGGGGTTCCTCTTAAAGTCACAGCGCCCTCTGTGCCCCGTACTAGAGTACTGCGCTTAGGAAAGTCCTCAGGTGCCCCTTCACTCTGTGCACAATTTAATTTGGGGAACAGAATTAAGGCTTGACTTGATTTCCAACATGAATCTTAATAGTCTAAATTGTATGGCTGTGCCTGCACAAATAGGACAAAAGAATCAGTTATCCAACCCTGTAACTATCTGTAGTTCATACTTGTTTTGCAGTTATCTTGATTGCCAATTACAAGTCACACTTTAACAAACTTTCCCCCTTAAGCAAGTGAGGGTACGATAAGTGTTTGTGTGTAAACCAATTACAAAGGCGAGACGATGGGAATGTTGAATCGTCTCATTATGATGTTAGAATGACTCCTGCTCCTTCCGCTTGTTGTGACTAATACGAAAATACCATTTGGGAGACTCTTTTTTTTCTCCACCCATGATCAAACCGTGTCATTTTGAAGCAGACCACAAATTAGATTACTTTATACACACCCACTCGCTTGTAACCCATGGAGGCTTCTACATGAGCTGGTTGGTGTGTTTATTCAGACGCCCATTCATGCACTGGGTAATGCAAAGGGGACTTTATGCAAAGGAGAGATAACCACTGCTAAAAGCCTTCTGTCGTTCTCTCTCTCTCTCTCTCTGTGTTTCTCTCCCTCTCTTTCTCTCCCCCTCACTCCCTCTCGCAGGCAGAATGCTGGAAAGATAGCATTGGCACAGGGAGGGAAACCATGGAAACGAGAAGCTGATGCACTTTGAATGGTAAGACCCTGAAAGAGACAACATTCATTCAGCTTCACTCACCCTCATCTCCACAGCATTATCCTGAACGCTACAAGTTTATTTTAACATGGTCGGCTGCGGAAAGCCAACAATGCTCTCACTTCATCAGCCCATTGTGTCAGGATGACTTTAGCGAAGGAGGTCTAAACATTTTGGCAAGTTGAAGAGGAGTGCTACACAAACACAAACACATTTTCCCCTCCAGTACTCACACATCCAAAACATGCAAACCTGTTCCTTTTTTCGCAGCTACACTACAACGCTTTCATTTTAGTGAGCATGCTTCACTTGAGCCAGCAATCATGGCAGTCTTTGAGCTCAATATTTCCCACTTGTGGCTTAGCTTCAGGGGTGCCTTTGAACATTGCAACATGCCTAAATCGGCATTGGCCTGTATGTCTTCAGCAATGCTGTCAATGAGACCCTTGGGACCCTCATAGGGAATACATTCTTCAGAGACAACAATTAGTCAAGTGAGACAGTAATTAGGACCTCTCTGCACACTGTCACTTCCTGTTAGTGCTGACGGATGCCTGCAAATCCCCCCATACAGCAATCACAGTCAGGCACTCTTATGCTACTTATGGAGCTGTACTCTGACTTTGTTGTGACAATTATCTTTAAAAAATACTGCTGAAAAAGTGACTTTGAAATTTAGTAAGTAGCAGTAGCAAGTATCTAAATTAATTCTACCACTTTAAATGTGTTCTTCTTTAAATCTTTAAACAATTATCCAATAAAAACGAAACTGTTCTTGCTTAAGGTAATGGCCACAACTTGCAGCACAAGAAGGACTTAATACAAACTGTACATGAGCATAAAATATAGCAGGGAAAACTTTCTTATCAAAATTCAAAATCTATCTTATGCAGCACAGGTAAATAGATGCAACTCTTTGATATTCAAGCTAGCACAAGCTTACGTTTTGTAGCCCCGTTTCACCTCTGTCATGCTCACGTCATACTGACGTACATAAACGTGCAATCCTGAACCAGCGACGTCAAACCATAGACTGTAAATATGAATGGAACCGCAGTGGTTATTAGAGCTAGCTAAATTATTATTAACTTACCAAGCAGACAGCAGTGAAGTTATCCCCAGGAAAGACACTGCTTGTTTATGTGTTTAAAGTTTTTTTTTTCAGGGGATATAGAGCTTGTCCAATCAACTTACGTGTAGGTGTCACATGATACATACATCATCACTGAGTCTGACAATTGAGATGTTTTATTAATGACTGATGAAATTATTTTATTCATTTATATGCTTTGGAGTTAGTGTATGTTGGTATTATCCAGTCATGTTAGTGCAGCTTTATGGCAGTTATGCATGTTAATAATAATCAAAATAAGTGATTGCCAGGACATTAGATTCCCTTCTGTTGTAAAGATACCATTTTGACCTTTGCTCACAGAAAACTTTTAGAAGTCCCAGTTAGAAAAGGTCAGGTGTAAGCCTGATCTTAATACAATTTAGATTGGCAGCTCCAGCCAGGACTCTGGTAGCTGCTTCATGACTTACTGGGACATTTAACAGAACTGAACCATTGTTAATGTTCTTAGTTCCACCTGTGCTTTTCTTGCTATATGACAGGTCTGATGAATGTTTGCTGTGGGTCATATTTCTATTGAAAAGCACAGGTGTTTCCACTGAGACTGTGTCTGATTAGACCTGCGCTCACAGTGAAGTTGTGTAACGCTATGCTGGAAATATATGAGCTAACCTATCTTTCCGAATACATTTTTTTTTTTCAAGGAGTAGGCTATATTTTACAGAAACAGGCGTAACATGACTTGCGTCAGAAAGGTGTCAATGACAGCTTTAATTACACATTAAGTGCCTTCAAATGGGGTTGTGTTTGTCATGTTCAAGGGAATAAGTCATATAATCACTACTAGCTTTTAGTTGTGATGGGTTTGATGACATTTTCAGGAATGGCGGAGCCCATGGACTTGGTTTAGTTACATTTAGTCATTTTTCTTTGTCATTTTATAAAACATTCGGTGAAAAAGTTGGCTAAATTGCAACCTTTAAAATCAGTGTAACAACAACCTTTCTTTAGTCAAGAGGAGAACAAGCAATCTTTTGGCGTCCACGGTGCAGTTGCCTAGCAACGGTTCCTATTCGGTTATCGCTTGAACGACAAGCCCATCCTGTGCAATTCTTCATGACTTCAGGAGTTCCATTTGAAGGCCGCAGTAGCAATGCAGAGAGCTCAAATAGCAAAAAAAAAGAGAAAATAAAACAGTTTGGGTGCCATTAGGAGTATGTACTTTAAATAATTTTAGATTCATTTTGCTGTATATAAATTTGGACTGCGATGAAATTGAAAATCAAAGCCCTTCATTTTAAGTAACAAAGGCCTGACAGATGGGTGTGAATACTTTACAGATGGAGCCGGTATTGACATTTTCATTGGATGGCAAGGCTGACCCAGTTTCTGCCTTGAAGAAATTCTGTCCTTAATTAAACTCCTTAAATTTCTCCTACGCTACAATCCATTTTGTTCACGTGCTAAGTATATCACTCAAGTACTTCTCTTTTGTTTATTCATTTTATGTATGTTTCTCTGAGTTTTTCAAATGCAAATCACCCTATTAATCACATGGCAACACAAAGAAATCTAAATCAATGTAAAAAGTACTTTACTTTGAATGAGCTGTTAATGTTTGTGTTCTTGTCAGAAAAATAAAGGCTTTTCTCGGCTTTGTGGTTTCAGATCTTGGGGAAAAAAAATCATATATATTTCACAAAGACAGAGACACACAAACAAATATACAAACACCCGTGCGCATATTCATACACTGCAGAAAGTCAGACTGATTGGATGGTGAACGGCTGGAGTTGTTATTACAGAGCATCCAGCAGAGTCTGGTTTGCAGGATAAGGACGTCCTTACAGGGCATTTCTCCGTGTGAGAGACGAGGAAACAGCCCCCTGTGTGTGCATGCATGTTTGTGTGTATGTGTGTGTGTGTGTGTGTGTGTGTGTGTGTGTGTGTGTGTGTGTGTGTGTGTGTGTGTGTGTAAGAGAGAGAGAGAGAAAGAGAGAAATAGACAGAATGTGGACAGATGCATCTGTCTGGCTTCATATTTTGGCCATCAAATAGAAATCTTGGCTACGCTTGCAAAAAGTGACTCTCCCCGTTGGACGTGTCCGTGCCAAGGCTTTTCTAGCAGAGAAAGAAACTGGAGGATGAGAGAGGAACTCACAAAGCTTTATATTCCGGTACAGGAAAGAATCCAATAAAGTTTTCTTTCTGCTGAGACATCTTCATCCTCGGTGTCGCTAAGAAAGCGCAAGAGGAGGGCCAGACGTGGAAGTGTAAATAGAGAAAAAGACACACACGGTTGATTTGTGTTCTTCTGAGGCTTTGATAATAGGCTCTCATGGTGCTCATTAGTTACTCATTAGGGCTTGATCTAATTCTCACCATTTTACAGACCATTGACAAAAGAATGGCACTATCGTAATTACACATTAACAAGCCATATGAAACAAGACCTTTGTCGACACATCAGAGGTGATGCAGGCATATAGGAGTTAATAGTAGGATAGGATATATAGTTAAAAGCATAGATTATATATAAGCAGTGGAAGTATCATCTTGGTTGAGCCAATGCAGAACTGCCTTAAACCTATATTTTTTTCCTGATTACTAGCAAGCGGCGACATCACTGGTTGAAAAAAAAGTCTACTTCACCATATTCAAACAACGACCAGTTACCCATGAAATCACACTAATAATGGGAATGTATGCAGTTGAAATGTTGTAGTGTTATGTCTTTTGTTGTAAGTTGACCTTCCAGAATCTGACACTTGTTGACATTCCCTATTTATGAATTGATGCTGACCGAGGGAAGCATGGGCAGGGAAAATCTGTAGGGACAATTAGGCTAGCTATTTTTCCAAGTTAAAACAACATAATTGTAACCCAGTAGCTACAGTCAAGCCAACAGCTAGACAAATAGCATCTTAATCAGATAGCTCATATAGTATTCAGCCATCTCCCAGCTAATATCTATAGCTAGGAAATGTCTGTATGCTAACATAACCCTGCCATGGTGTGTAGGCTATGATACGAGAGGTAATGCTTGAATTCCTAGCTAACAGAAATGTTAGAACGGGTGAAATTCTAACATTTATAAAGTCTGTTTAAGCCCTATATCAAATCTTAAAACACTTTCAAGAGGTATTGTAGCGGTCAGCCCCTCCCAAGCTAACAGTAAGCTTAGCTAAGGAGTTGCATAATGCTAAAAATAGCTGTTTTGCCCCAGCTATTTAATAAATATGTTGAACTTAAAATATGTCCCGATGTCGCTATGGGTTTTTAAATGTCCTTGTTTTCAGTTGATGATCTATTTGGAAGTGTTGACACGAGATTTCCTTTTTATAAAATGTATAACTTGGGTGACTCTGAAACTGAACCTTTATAAAAAGCAGTCTACAGACCGTCGATGATCGTGGCTATCTCCACATCCTTTACACAGGCTGTACATTATTCAAGACTTTTGCCAACATTTAAGTTACTCGGGACCACTACAAAGAGTTTCCATTCCTGAAGATAAAAGGAAAAGTTGTAAAACAGTTCCTTAACTTTTTAATTTCAAAAAGTTACATGCAATAACACACCTGAAAAACTCAAGACTACCTTGGAAGTCAGGAGTTGCAGCAAGCACACACATCCTCCAGCCTTTTTCGGCTTCCACCGCAGTAATGGAATCCATTCTGTTCCCTCAAAGATCCAGGGATCAACTGTTGCAGCGGGGGGATGAGAGGGCCCAGCAGTCGCCTCAGAAACCAGGATCAGAAACTCCAAACAGGGATAACACCCTCTCAGCATTCAATGTTTTCAATCAAGGGATCAGCTACTGTGACTGGAAACAAAATGTCCCAGACAGCTATCACACAGGAGCTGCCGGCAGGCAAAAAGCTGGCACGACTAATATGGCTTGTCAGAGTGAAAATAGCCCGGTATTGTTCTCACCTTCCGGAAAGGTACAGGCATAACGCTTTTGTCTTGTTCATCTCACAGGAGTCATGCTCTAATAGCTTTTCAGGCTCATATTGCTTTGGTGAGAGGGATACAAAGTTGCTGTTTCACTACCCACAGAGTGGAGTGATGGAGGTTGAGTTATTCATTTACACATAATTCAGCATGAATTAAATTCATACCATCATAAATGTGATAAATGTGTGTCTTTAGAATAAATAGCATTTGACGCATGGATTTGGGAATTATGAAATTGCCTGTTTAGGGATTTATTAAAAATAACTCAAGGTACACAGACTGTGCCTGCTACAGCTGGAGTGTTTTCATGAGCTGCCAAGACTGCAGTGGTACGAAAATATATCGAACTGATAAACAGAATTCTAAACAGTGAGACCAATTTGTCAAGCACTGATTGTTCAGAGGAGGTTTAAGCACATATGCCACTTTCAATCCAAAACTCTTATACTAAAAAACAATCACATTTATTGCATAAGAGCTAAATGGTTGCATAAACTCTCTGTTGATTTCAAAACAATCCCACTCCCTCTTGTATGCAGACACCTTTCTGCTTTTTTCCAACAGACACAATGCTAATTCTAATGTATTCAAGTTTCCATTCTTTTGAATCACTTCCAGTGGTTTCTCTCCCTTGCACAAATCCTCAGCGGGGTTTTTAATAGACAAATACTTGTTACAAAAGGTCCTTAGCATTTACAGTAAGCCCCTGCACCAAATTCACCCTGCAGGAAAAATGTTGCCACCTAAGCCCCTGTAAAACCCAGGGAGAAGAAATCTGGATGTGGACCAGCAGATAGAGCGTTGGCGTGGAAACATAAAGAAGGGGTTTGATCTCATTTATGCCCTCCCAGCTCTGGAGGTGATGAAACAAGGCCGGTCTTGAGCTCTGGCGAGGTCAGTCATCTTCTTCCCTCTCCTCTCCTTACTTCTCCCCCATTAATCATGTCTGTACATATGAAAATGAGCGTAACCCTTTTGTTCATGCGCTGTGCTCTACTTCAATTTAAGGACACCTTGCAATTGCAGGTAGACGTTGTATCTACATGTGTGCATGTTCCCCTCTTCTGGACACCCTTCACTCTTGAGCCAAGCCATGAAAACAAGCAGGATGGATTTACCCTCTCTTGTTAAAGCTGTCACTCTTCCTTGGGAAGTCTCATAACAATTAACACTTCCATAAACCCTTTTGTCAAACGCTTACTAGAAAAAAAAAATGAAATTGAGCTGCTTATCCTTACCCTCTTGAGTCTTACGTAATTGAACCGACAACTAAACTATGTACAGAAAGGAGGTTGGTGTGTGAAATACTGTATGTGCTTATAGGAGGAAAAGTGAGAAGATGGTGTGAAAAAGATAAAGACAAAGGGGGGAGGGGAAGGGAAGTAAGATGAGAATGAGTAAGGAAGAGAAAGGATGGAAAAAGAAAATGAGCTGGGTCCCTTTGTGGCACAGTGCTTCACCACTTAATCATCCCCCGTTCTATAAATAGGCCTTCACAGCCATGGAATATTGGGAGATTAATGGAAGAGAATGGGACACCATAATGTTGTAAAGCTTCAACACTTCAGGAAGGAAGATTTCATTTCATTAGATTTCACCATCAGAGTTTCTCCTCTTTTAAGTTTTATCTTTAGAAAGTGACATTCACCAGATTGCATCAAATTCACTCGCTCCTTCTTTCTCTTGTATTATTTTCACAATTCCCCTTCTGCAACAAAGTCCTACTGGAGGTCAGACATGCTTTATACGGTCAGCCTTCTTGAGGCAAAATAATAAAAAACACAATTGAAGCAGCAGAAATATTGATTAAGGGGTTTGCAAACAACTGAAGGAACACAAGGTTTTCCAATCGACCATATTCGCCGTGGCCATTTCTCGCCATGCTGTTTGGAAGCTCAGTTACTGTAAACATTTGTATAAGGATGAGTTGTTTTCATCACATAAATTCAGGGTATCTTGGATTAAATTGAAATTAATTAATTTGCTAATGTCAGCTAGGAATTTGCGTATTTGCTGATAGCCTGCTAGCTAGCTAGGAAGTGGTTTAATGCTAGCATTAGCTGTTGTCAAACAGTAGCCAATGGGTCAAAAATGGCAGTATACCACAATTCAACAGGAATGGTGTAAATTCCTTTGTCTAGGTTTTGTTAGCTAGGAGAGTGGTTCCCAAAGTGGGGACCACGGGACACTGGGAGGGGGGTCACAAGATTCCTTCCAAATACATATAAAATATGTAAAATAGCCTATCCTATCCATTATCGTGAAAACAAAAACTTAGTTCAAGAGATTAGGTTTGTTCTGCTTCCAGTGCTTCTGTTTGGTCTGTTGTGTTAATTTGTGCTCTTCTAATGCCAGTATTTGGACCTAATAGTGTGCACATGTTTTAAACACGTCCAGGGACAATGGGGGTCCCCAGTTGCTATCACCATTATTTTGGGGGTCGCGGGCTGAAAAGTTTGGGAACTTCTGAGCTAGGAAGTTCTTTCATTTTCAATATAATGTTATATCAGAACTGTATCCCTTGTAAGCTAGGAATTTATTTCTAGCTTATGAATAGTTAACAGGGAATGTACTACTTTGCTAAATTAAGGTTAGCTTGGAGTTTATCTATTTGCTAACGTAATCTTAGCTAGGAATTTACTTCCTTGCTGATGCCATATTCGCTGACTATGAATTGGTTTCATGTTAGCATTGGCTGTTGTTGAACAGTTGCTAACGTTGAATAGTATACATTTATATAATCTAAATATTTAGCTGTTTCTTTCAACTTTAGTTATGGCCTATAATGACCACTTTATATTTCCACATGGCTTATTAATTGTCTTAGTTTGTTATTGAGAATGTCAGTAGATACCCCTGTTTACCCAATTTAAAATGTAGACAGCCGAGCATTATTATAACAGAATTTGAACTCACAACCCAGAGCATGAAGTCAGAAAATGTCTACCATGTGAATAGCAGACAATGCATGAGAAAGTTTTCCAACCTCATTTTGAATTCTGTACAATGCACTGCAGAGTTTCTCTGCAGCACCTATCACGAGTGCTCATCTCCTGAGGAGAAGTTGACAGGGTAGGTTTAGCTGGAATCACCTTGTATCTCTCTGCATCCCCTCACTGTGCGTGCTGTAGCTATAAGTGTGCCTGTGTGCTTCGGGGGTTTGCAGCAGTTTGTGTGGGTGCAGCCTAACATCAGGAACACTGACTTTGAGGGAAACATTGCAGAGTTGTGATTTAGGGCAGAGAAGCTATCAATTATCCCACCATCTGAAAATACACAACTCTGCATTACACTAAATTGTATCTTCATGTAAATCATCCCATTTGAACAATCTAATAAGCTTGGTGAAGTGGTTATGATGGAACTTGATGACAAAAGGGATTGCTGCTAGTAGTTTAATTGCTGTTGATTTACTATAATAGTCATGCAGGAAAATAAATTTACTATACTAGTCATGCAGGAAAATAATTTTAATAATGTGTTTTTTCCACAGCAGTCATTTTAAGCAGAGAGAAAAGCATCTCCCCAGGTGTAATTGATAACATTGATTATGAAATGATTCTCGTTAGCTGCCATGTGTTTCTGTTTGCTAAAACCTGTTATAAAAAGTTGACTTCGCAAATGCAGAACTGCCTTTAACTTGCATTATTTTTCATGGTGAGCAGATGGCCACTCCATGGGTTAAGAAAAAAAGTAAAAATGTACGACAGTTAATGTGAAAATAAACCACATGCTCATTTGATTCATAACTTTGGTATACACTTGATTTTCTAATTCGAGCTTAATAAGGCATGATGTAAATTATGGTATTTTAGATATAAATTGAGGAGTAAGCTTTAAGGCAAGGCTACCATTTTATTGACAAATGGCAACTTGAAAAATGTCTTGTGTTCAGTTGTACTAAAACAATCTTTAAAGAATCATCTGTTCATTTCTTAATAAGTAAATTTGATTAAAAAGCTGTTTTCAAGATAGCCAAATATATGCATCCCAATCAGCCTAACCTAAATCAAGGATTGCAAAATGTCTGCTGTGAAAATGTCCTATCATTATTCTTTACTCTGGAAAAAAAAAAAAAAAAATTTTTTTTATAAAAGGACAGAAAAATCAGAGAAAATCATTTCAACAATAAGAACTTGTGTATCTTCCTTTCTCCTCTGTGGAGTCCAGGCTTAATGACCACAACAGCATCCAAACCGAACTTTGTAGTCGCGGCACAATTTATGATGTTTCTGGTCACCATTGAAGCAAGCGAACCCCTGAGTTGGATTGTAGCTGAAAATGATGTCAGGCAGATAGAAAATAAGAATAACAGACAGCAAAATGACCATGTTTAAAGCAAAGACCTTTTTTTTGATAAGATACATAAATCATGGTTTAACCTACTGAATTGTCCAATTCAAATGTTCTGCCAAACCTATGTTAGTATTTTTGGTTATTGTGATGTATTGGGCAGTATCTATGCATTGTATGTATAGATAATCTGTATCCAACTTAGCATAATGTTTATATAAGCCATTTAACCATTAAAAATGTTACCATTGAAAAACTGGCTAAAAACCATGCGCAACTATTTTTCACACTCCACAATGAATTTGTACTACACTTTTTTGTTTCTCATTATTTAAAAAAACTTTCTTAGATATGCTTTTTATGGCATTAAGATAGTTCCTTCTGCAATACATCTCCACTCACTACACTGGGATATTTGCTCATTGAATGTCATTTCTTGGAGTACCATCAAATTCTTCATATGCTTAGAATGTCTACAACCAAAAGGTTATGTTAGTTTGCTCAGTCTTTTATAGTTTTTAGTTTAGATAGATTTTAACTGGAGTAAACAAACAGTGTTCACTGCCAATGTGTGGAGATCAGTTTTAATTGGATTAAAATGATAAAGATGATTATCTAGGTACTGTAAGAGTTGTTAGGTTAAATACAAAATAAAACACAATATAATCTCATATTATCATGTCAGGTCTTTGTATCTGAAATGCCTCATATCAAAAATAAAATAAACATAAATATTGATTAGCAACAAGTAGGGCTATTCTTGTGTCTTACTCCTCAGAACACAAAGAGGGTATTTTGCCCGTCAAAGCTGTTAACAGTAGAGCAAAGTAAGGCTCAGCTACTTTCAGACATTATGTGCCTATTATCCAGCTCCCTCATGGGGCTCATTAAAATTTCATCTAATGTAAATGCGCATCTACAAAGTTTTCATTTACTGCTTAAGCAGTGACTCCAGGCGCTGCATGTTAATGACTAGGAAACTTTGTGAAAGAGGTGTTAATGTTGGGAATAACTATTGATTGATCGGTGGATAGTAAAATGACTTTATGTAAACTTTGATGCTATCCATTAAGGCAACTTACAAATAGAGGTTATCCCCAGTATTGAGGGCTGGGGTGTTTGTATCGACAGTAACAGCCTCGATGTACAGTGGGTCATCACAAATTTCTCCTGGGTTCTCCTTTCTCAGGTGTTTCAGAGCCTCCCAGTCCGCTTTCCCACTGGGATCGTCCCGGTCATACCACTTGGTCCAACACGCTGAAAGGAGAAAGGGAAGAAAAATGTGGGAAGCACCAGTCTAAATGAATGCTTATGCTCTAAAAACAACAAACGCAAAGAGAAAATCCACTTCAATAGCAGCTTAAAGCCTAACATGTGGAGTGCGCTTCAACAGTACCTCCTATTCCACAGAAAGGGGGATGGCAGCTGAAACGGACACGATAGTCTTGACACTTCTTTTTAGGTTGGTCATGATTTTTGCAGATGAATCCTGTATTTGTGTCGCATCTGAAAAACAGACACAAAGTGACACTCACTGAAAAAATACAATCTCTGTATCATCTGCTGAACATTTTTATAATAAGAATTCATCAGCTATTTCAAAACTACAATTACCTTTGGTACAAATGTGGTGTCAGGCCTTGTCAGCAACAATATACTAATGTACTATTACTGTAATTAAATGTATGTATATATATATATATATATATATATATATATATATATATAAGCAGTAGGCAGGTGAATTCAATCTATTAATTATTGACAGAGTGCAAACAACAACCAATCAAGGGGGAGTGGAGAAAGTGAGAAACCAGGAAGTGTACTAAAGGAGGTGCAGTAGGAATAGAGAGGAAGTGAAAGGAAACAAATAGTGATCTTTACTACAAAGATTATGAAAGAATGTGGTTCTGACACAACCAAAGATTTCTACATTCTACTTGTTTTACATCAACATCAATTACCATTATCATTGTGAGAGTTTCAGCATTAGCATTGTACAGCTTAGCTTAGCATTGCATTTGTATGATTTCTGTATTAGCATGTTGTTAAAACACACAAGATGTTTTAAAAATCGATAATAGTCTCAAAGTATATTCAGTATTATTACTATAATATTTAGCTTGCTTAGTGTTTGTACATTACACATATCATGTAAAACCAACAGACTATCATTAAGTGCTTAGTGTGATATTTCATCTGCCCAACACAAGCACAACATCCTAGTTAAATCAGTTCACCAGAATTCACCATGAATCATTGATTTAAGCGCATTCAAATGTTTCACACCCTCACAATACGTACACAGAAATCACATCCCCTGCTTCAGCCGGGCTGAGTCCAGACAGAGTTGTCGCCTCAATGTTTATTGGTCTTTTGCAGATCCGGCCCCGGTTCTCTTTGCGAAGCTTTTTAAGGGTTTCATGGTCTCCGTTGCCATTGGGGTCATCTCTATCAAACCAGTCCGTCCAGCATTCTGGACCAAGGCATTTAATCAATGCAAGTTAGATACAAGACATTTAAAATAGTTCTGTGATTGCACTTTTTTGATAAGCTTGAAATGACTCACTGAAAATCTTGTTTTTTTTTGTTTTTTTTAGGTCATAAAGTATTCAGTATTCATTTCAGTTTGTTTCATAACCAGCTTACTCACTGAAGCCTTAATTATAAAAAATATAACAAAATATAGGTTCAAAGTAAATGTTAAGAAGTATTTCAAAGTGTTGTTTGCTCACGGATGCTGGTGTTATAGCCGTTCGCTCCTAAATGGAGTTAGAAGAAAAGAAAACAATGGATGTCAGACATTATCTTATTGATCCACATAACAGTTCAGCTTGTACATCAAATGTCAGGATCAACACATCAAGGAATCACAAACTTAATTCTGGAGGAACTCTGGGGGTGTGAGGATCGTCCTCTGTGTGAAAAAAAGACACATTTGATTAATTTGACTGTTTTGGTGCAAGAACCGAAGAGGGAAAACCATGCTACTGCAAAAACACAACATGGCATAATAGACCTCGAATTGAGTTTACATTTTAGTCATTCCATTTTTATTATTCAACATTTATTTATTCTTTTTTTTTAACTGCACATTTGATGGGACATTTTTTATTGAAAGCAGTGAAGGGTCTTACCGTTTACTTTAGCTGGCAGCACTGCGTTTGACTCTTTAAGTAGGACTTGTTGATTGCTTTCTGTTGTCAAAAAAGGTTGCATACTGTGACTGTGTATATTTATTATTTAGTAGTTGTATTATTATCATATGAATAGTTAAATGGACCTACCCAAAACCATTCCCATGACAACAGCAACACTTAACTATCAGAAAAAAATAGAAAAGATACAAGCAGGAAAAAATAGAGAATATTATTCTATAAACAGTTAAACATGAATCATTTTGAAAAATCTTAAATTGTAAAATAAAGAAAAGCAAACATTACCAATGCGATCATGATTGAAGGTAATGAGAAACCTTAAACCTGTGGAGGAGTCGAAGATTTGTCATCATATATATTTATTGTCATTTAATTATTTGAAATGTAAAAATCCATAGCTGGTGCATGAAGCACAATCAGCATTCATTTAGATCTTTGGAAGTGGAAAAGCATGAAACTATCTATCTCGAGAGCACAAGTGAATGATTGGTTAACACCTCTCTATGACTTAGAAAACAAAGCCTTTCTCATGAGATAACAAAAACATTAAGCCTCAATCTGGAGGAAGCAGCATTAATACATAATATTAATATGTGTAACACATCATAACTTTAAGTACATTTTCCTTTTAAATTAAATTCAGATTTACAAAAGCCAGTCAAGGTATCTCATAGATCCCATTCATCACATTGCATCAGAGTATACTTGGAATTCGTAAAAATGTAAGCTACAGTAACAAAATACTTTTTGTTACCTAACTCTGCAAAAACAAAAGAGACTTACCCACAGAAACCTCAAAGTTGAATATCTGCGTGGCTTCTTCAAGATATCCCCTGTCTCTTCACTTATATACAGTGATGGAAAGATATTTGCATATTGGCACAGGCAAACCGTCTGACCAATTGGAATCACATGCTGTGTACACAACCAGAGAAAACAAGTATAAGCACAATTAGCAAATGACTGGAAATGATAAGGCTCACATTTGAAAAGGCTGAATAAACAAACATAACCTCCGCCATTCCTTTTGAGACACAGGTAACCTTATTTTCTTGAACTCATAAATACAAAAAAGTGAAAGCAATATAATATAATATATATATATATATAAACATTTATTTTTGTCTGAGAAGCGTATGCAGTACTAAATGTGTTATTTATACTATAAAATGGTAAAAAAAAATGCCATGTCTGACTGCCCTGTTGATAAATGTAGCTCCTGCAGCGCCAGATTAGCAGAGTACAGAGGAAACGGTGAGACGAAACGAGACAAACACCAACACAAGAGTCATTGAAGCAGACATGGTTATGGAAGTTCAAACTGACCCAAGAAATTGTTTTGCTGTGGACTTCACTGGGCTGAGGAATCTTTTCTGTTTCATTGGTAAATTTCATGAGTGTTTTTGTAAGTGGCGTACGTCAATAGCGCTTCCAGTCAATCACTACTGCCCATACTCCAAAGTTTGCAAATTCCCATCATGTCAGCACCCTTCATGGGGATATTTTGGTTTCATCATGTTCAATGGGAGGTGGTTGAGGCACACTGTCCCAGTTTCCTGCTGCTCTCAGGTGTGTGTGTGTGTGTGTGCGCGTGTGTGTGGTTTGTTCTGTTTTTATTAGGGAATCAGAAATCTCCTACTTTCACCTCCTTTTCAGAAGCTTTTTTGTTCAATGTTTTTCTCTCGCTCTCGCTGAAACACGGACACTTTGTTGTTTTATTATCTTCATCTTACATCCTCATGCACTGTTTACCATCCTGCTTCTTTAACTCTAACATCTTTATTTGAATAACCCTCCAAAATAAACATGATTAAAAAAAAAAGACTGTGCGTAGTCTGATACAGTGATGAGGGGATTTCTTTGTTATAATGTATTTCCAGGGGATATCACTTTGTAAGTATAATGCCTTAAAGTTAAATATTTCACTGAAAAATGGTTATGTTAGATTTTAATTTGCAGTTCTTGTAATCAATGAATCGTATAATAGCAGTTCAACACGTTTGACTCCAAAACTTGGTTAAAAAAAGAGGAAGTGCTGAGATAAAATGTAAGTGTTTAAATAAACAACACTGGATGAGTTAATTTGGTTCTCTTGACAGTTTAAATATAGAAAACATCTCAGACCAGCTTCTTAGTATTTTGTACCCTCACCTGTGTGTTTACATTTGTCATGCTTTTCAGGAAAGACAAACTGCTGAAATGTAAATAAGAGTTTTCTGAACACCTTAGCCGCATTAATACAAATAGTTGCAACTTTGTTTGCTGTTGGACTCATTGAATGCCTATTGTCCAATCAGATGTCTTAGCCAAAACTAACAAGACAACTAGACAAGTTTTGACCCTCCTATGTGTATCTGTTGAGACTGTGATGGTAATGAAAATGTACAGCTGGAGCAGCAACCTCTTTTTCTATACACATCAGTGTGAGCGCTGAATCGCACAGCTGCAGCGAGTGTTATAATCCAGCAGAAATTTGGCTTCCTCTCGCAGTAAAAGGCAGCTGTCATGCTATCACTGCAATAATAAAAGGAGGAATCAGGTGCAAGCAGCTGATAGGAATTAATGCATGCACCTGTACCTGGGAGTTAGTACCAGCAGCATTTTAGAAACAGTGTTCTGTGTTGTGGTTATATAAGGTGGATAATTTGTCACATGGTAACAGAACATATGGCCTGAGAGCATCACGACTCTTTCGGTTTGAAAGGTTACTATACACTTGGTTTGTAAAGATCCTTCTAGTTTCTACTCTGGAAATCATTTGCTCAAAATGTTTCTGTATTCCAATATGAGAAAAAAAATACATTGATTATCTTATCTTACTCTTTAGTACTTGCAGATGGAGCACACACTTTTTACATTTTAAACTAGATTTTGCAACATTTTGAATCTATGCAACCCTTTATTAGTAAAAAAAAAAAGTTTTATTTCTCTTGGAAAAAAGTTCAAAAGTATGCCAGAAATATAATCACAAACTTGATTTCAATAAATATTTAAAGCTCCTGTGAGGATTTTGTAGGTGGGTATGAAACAGACTGCAATTAATACTAATACCTCTACAGGGTCTTCAAAAGCAAACCAGACCATCAGTAAAGAAGTGACTCTTTCTATATTGTTTTTATGTTAAATATGTGGATCTGCTGATACAGAGAAGGTGTTCGACAAGGAAAATAACAGCATGCAGGCTGGAAGTTGTTTTATTTCAAGAGATAAGATGCACCGCTTCATCCACAGGGGGCGCCAACACTGATAGAATAGAAAGTTCTTCACAGTAGTGCATAAATACAAATGAATACATATATCTATATATATATATTATAGAGAGAGAAGTATGCTGCATTGCAAATATATTTACCACAAGTGCTTCTTCTATACTGCAGACAGAGCCTCTCTGCACTCGTTTGGCCCCTCTCTGGTGTTTCTAATCCTCTAACATAACCAATTGCTACACTTTCTCATCCTTATTTTGTTGTCAGACATACGTAAAGAAAAAAAAAGAGTATGGCCGCCCTTTTTCATTGTTCGTGCACTGTGGTGGCTGAGTGTACACTAATTAATTGCCCTTTGAGAAGAATAGAAACCTCCCTCTGTTCAATAGCAGCTGGGGATCATCTCTGTCTGTTCATACATCACCATTAAACTTTGTCATCTGAACGAGCCGCTGCTATATTTTACACTAAATTGTGCTTTGGACTGGATGCCAAAGTACAAATGACAGCCTGGTGTAGACTCATTTATCACAACGCTCCTCCCCACCCCCCACCCCCCCAAACATACACACACCTCCTCTCTAAATCTCTCCCCCAAAATCCCCCCCACCCCCTCTCTTTTTTGTCTCATGGAGTCTCTCTCCTCCTGAGCTGACTAAAGACTTTCAATTGACCATCGGCCATATTTTCCCACACAGACGCACACTTTTTCTCTTAATGAGACCTTTGCACTGACCTACAGACTGCATTTCTCTCATCACATCACACACAAATAATGAACACCCGCGGTTGACGTTCATCTGTAATGTTTAGCACTTATTAATACAGGAAGTAGTGCGATGGTCATGAAGTAGAGTAATGAGTAAGGAGGACAAGCTTAAAATGTTCATCTTCATCCTGATAACTTAGAGGATTGTAAAAAATTCAGGAAAATGCCAAAGTGGTCTTGTCTTACTAAGTTGGTTAGTCTTTGTGCATAATGAGAGTTTGATTTAGTGCATGTTATGATTCACTCTGCTTACTGATCCGCAGTCACATGTGTGCTGGAATAACACGTCTCTGCCAGTAAATGAGCTTATCTCTCTTTACCAACGTCATCATTTTGTCTAGCATGAGGTAAATTCAGACACGGCTTAAAGGTTTTGTTCTTCAACTTTAGGGGCAAGAGATGAAATGTGAACACAAACGTGATAAATCACCATGTTCATTTGTTGAGTGTAAAGGGAGCATCTTCTCCACTTCTTACTCTTTGAGCTCTGTTTTGTTCACCACCAACTTCTAATATCCCGATAGAACATAAATATCTCAATATGAAAATTTCAAATGCTTCTGAGCAAGTGGCTGGCTCGGTCTTGATGTTGGGCAGACAGTGTGCAGTGGGGTTTTCAGGCATCTTTACATTCAAAACAGCTGTCTCTGCAGCAGAAAACAACCCTGCAGAGAGCCATGAAAGTGAACAAGTATTGTAGTCGTCTGGATTTTAAATCAAGACCGGTCAAGACCACCACTTATAGGCCATTTCCTTTTTCTTTTATTACTGTGATGAGAAGGAAAACGCCCCCTTCTAAGGGAACAAATAACTTCAATTCATTTGGAGTTTGTTTATTCCCCCGGTTACGACTGCAACCTTCCCTGTGTTGAGTGACATGCCCGTTGGACACAAAATTAATTTTTTTCAGTGATAATTATGGCCTTGGTCTTGTCTCGGTCTCGCCCGGCCTTGGTCTTGTCTCGGTCTCGGTCTTGATCCCTACATGCCTTGGTCTTGGTCTCGGCGCCCTCTGGTCTCAGGTATGTCTTGGTTTCGGTTACTGTGGTCTTGACTATAATACTAGAATGAACCAAAACAATAAGGTAACAGTTGCTCTAAAGGTAACACAGATTTGGATGTTTTTTTTCTTTGTAAGTTAATTTCTACAAACGGCGTCTGTCACGGTACAATTAGTCTCATGCTACTGTCCACTGAGGAGTGTCTGCTGTAAGGTCCATGACCCACATCTGTGACCTTCCCCTGCTCCACACTCACCTCTAATGAAACGAGCTGTTAAGGGGGTCATGAAATTAAGCACAGCGTTCAAGAACCACTTATGCAATTGGCTGACACGGCCGCTTCTTCAAACAGACAAATAGAAATATGAGAATCCATGCATGAAAGTTCACTTTAGGTCCTGTTTCATATCTTGATTTTATCCCTGTATGGGCAAACATGAAGGCACCTATTATAATAAAAAAGACAGTGTGACAGAGACTTCACCCGTAAGTGATATCCATCAGACACAAAAGTCTGCTGATCCTTGTTAATAAAAATACTGATTCTATTTGATTTAAATAAGATTTCTTAAGGGCTGTATGTAACACAAAACAAATTCCATTTTACTCCATTGTATAAGCGGATATCAAAATGAGTTAATTAGAAACCTAACAATATGAAAACAAACTACTTTCATTTGCTGTTAAACCAATTTTAATTGAGAAAAGGTTTTACATTTGGATGAAATTACATTTTAAGCATTATGGTAAATGATAAATAGATATAATGTTTTTCTAGTCTTCAGACTACTCAAAGTGTTTTTACACTGCAGTTCACACCTATTCACACACTGATGGCAGGCTGCTAATGTTTCCATCAGTATTAACTAATCCCTACTCATACCCCTGAGCAACTTGGGGTTTAGTGTCTTGCCCAAGGACACATCGGACATGTTGCTGCAGGAGATGTTTTTAGTGTACGTTGTGTTTGTTAACAGAGATGTTGTCTTTGTCTCCTGCTCAGGGACTACAGATGTAAATTAGCTTATAGCTAACTCTGGTACAGCTTATATGCTGTGCACGGTCCCTGTCAAAATAAACAAATATCAAACCCCTGACCTTCTGGTTGAGACACGACAGACTCTACCAACTAAGCCACAGCCGCCGCGAATTATGAATACAGCTTGCAACTAACGGAAATGACAGATATGAACTAAACAGGTCCTTAAACTATTCCTTGTTTTCATTCAAATGATTAACTTAATTCCTACATTCTTTTAATCAGAGTAGAATTAACCTTGACAAAAAATTTGAAAATGTTGACCCTAAAAGTACACAAAGACATGCAGATCACACTTGTTTAAAATGTTTTTTTACTCATAGGAACCTGCTTGAGGTTTAGATCTCTGCACGGTCAACATTTTCAAATTGTAATCAAGTTTTATTCATTTATGAGATTAAACTCAATTTGGGGTTGAGTTTATGATTTCAATATCTCAGCTCCCTCAATGGTAAAGTCAGCATGAAGACAAGAGGCCATTTGTGATGTCTCAGCTCAAATGCTCCTGCACTCACGATGCATTAAGAGTATTGTGGCGTACTAAAGGAGTGTCTGCTGTACTGTAAGTCTATGAAACACATATGTAACCTACCACTGCTTCACACTCACCTCTAATGAAACAGGCTGTTTAGGGTGTCATAAATGTAACAAAGGAATTTGTGAACCACTTATGCAATTGGCTGCCACTGTTGTAGCTCACGTTCTCCTTTACAGAAAGTACAGACTATATGTATGAGGACGGGAGGGTGAAACGTGCAGACTTAATATAGGCTGTTTTGTTTTTACGCTTATAAGTGAGCGTGTTCCTGGATGTGAAGCTGAGTCAATATGGCTGTATAATAGTTCATGTTAAAATGCTTTGTCTTTTGACTTTAACTAACAATTATACTTCTGTGAAATTCACTTAAAATCAAATTGCTTTAAATCATGTGTAGTTTGAATTTTTTGAGTTGCAAAATGAAAAAAAAATAATAATAAAAGCTAAACAAGGTGTGCAATTTAGGCGAAATTGTGATCACCTACTGTCTGACTTATTTGGTAATTATTGTTTGAAGTTATAATATTGTTTCTTGCTTAAATTCAAGATGTTACTGTGGTGGAATTTCTGTAGTTATTTAGATTATAATGTACAGATGTCACTAGGGTTATTCACTGTTGTGGACTGATGAGTCCCCATCGTGCATAAAGCAAATATAGCATTAAACAAAACCAGCAGCAGCAGGCACATACAATCAAACATTTAGAACATTGCATAAACATTTCAACCGCATCTGAGTCCACTTAAGCAACCTTTTATCATTTATTTCAGCTTTGCATATTCAGAACACGTATATACATGTATACGTTTTTTTATTTTAAAAAAACGTGTTGGGTCTGTTAATATTGAACGACTACCAGAGGTAATCACTTCACTGTGCACACAACTCTTATCGCTCTGACGTCCTTATGACTACAGATGTCTTACGTCCCGCCGTACACAGCTTTCACCTACTGGTCTTACCTATATCGAAATGAATTCTTAGTTATCCACCCCGGAACGTCTCCCCTAGGATATAAGTTCACAGTTTGATCTTATCTGTGTCGAGTCACAGCTCAAAAAGAACAGCTGGCTCAGACATCCGAGCCATTTTGTGTACTATCTGAAATGTCTGAGTATTTTGCTTTATAAATAAAAGGGATCATTATTATTTAAACCCTGCTTAAATCTACTGATTTAATTCAAAGGTCAATGTGCTGTAGATGTGTGCTGATGGTTGTCACGAACGGTTGGAAAAACAAGGGAGGTGGACTCAAGTGCAGAAACCAAAAATATTTATTAATTAAACAAAAAGGCCAAAGGCAACAAAACTTAATTTCAAAAGTTACTTAACACTAACCTAGAAAACACACAAGGGAAACAACACCATCAGACAAGAATGAGAACTAAAAACAACAAGAAAACCTAAACTCTGAAAATAAGAAACCAAATCATGACAATGGTAGCCATGAACTGAAGTCAGTTCTCTCTGTATATTAAAATGTGTTTCCATTACTATCCTGCTTTGTGAACGACATTAAGTAGAAAGTGTTGCAGATGATAATGTAAAGCAGACAAAAATGTGGTTTAATTATCACTCGGACTTCACATTACATTAAGGTAAGAAAGACGATGCTAATTTTGATAAAGTGCCCGTTGAATAGTTTCCTCTGACTCGCACATCTTTATCAACATAAACCGTCCATCTTTTGATTTCTTTTTGCTTGTTCATTGTTTTTGTTTATTTTTGGGTTCAATAAGGAAACTGTAAAGACACTTATTCCTGTTGTCACTATGTAAAAATGCAGATTAGAAAAACTGTTCTTATCTAATAAATGTGCCAGCGTTGGGTTATTTTATTCATGTAGATATCTAATCGCAGAGAATTCATGTCATTAAAAATATAAGGAGTGAGACAGAGAGGGAGGTCTCATTGATATTTTTCTCAGGCAAGCAAAAATCCTTCCCGACCCCCTGTTGACCCGCTCTTTAATACATGCGGTAAACACACATGCCTGCACTTCTGCCTGCACACTCACACAGAAACCTTTTATTGCTTTTAACTGTGCCTTCGCGTGAAGTGTGTCTGTCAGCAGGGCTCTTACACGTCATCATTCGTCTTGCATCTTGACAACCATTCAATCAAACAGTGGCCTCTGGGATTGAGCCGGGACCCCTGCTCTGCGGGGATGGCTGTTACCATGGTAACCAAGGAGGTGTGCGACCCACCATCATGCCAAAGAATGCGCCGTTGTCTTTTTTTTTTTTTTCTCCCACCAAGAAAAACATCAATTTTGGGGTTTGTTTAGCCATCCCTCTCTGTTTCTTTCTCTTCCAGGTTACCCTCCTGTGTGTGGAGGTGCATGTGCCTCTGACTTACTCTCGCTGCTTCTGATTCTGGGGGGCTTGCGGGTAATCATGATGTGCCACAGGTGTGTCATGAGTACAAGGTTTCTCTTATCAGTTGTCAGCCTGGAAAATCTCAATGCTTGTATCCCATAAAGCACAAGGGGAGCAACATATCCACATGGAGCAAAGCAGCATGGTGATCACAGCTGACTTCTTTAAACATTGTTACATACGCCTACATATAATTATAACTGAATAAAGAAGCATATGAAAAAATACAAATGTTGTTAAAAATGTGCATTTGAAAACTATATAGAGTCTGAAGCCTCGATTGACGTTTGTTATTTGTTTAAAAAGTCAATACAGTTCTATTAGCTGCCTAAATACAGTGTTGCTTTTAGCTAATTTCTGCATGCTAGCTTGCTCACAATGTCAATAATAACATGTCAAAGTTAAGCAGGAAGACATTTTTACCATGTCCACCATCTTAATTTAGCTTTGTAAGCATGTTAAAGTTGGCTAACTAGCACTAAACACAGAATTCAGTTTAAACTGATGGGACATTATTGTCCTTATTACATTTTAAACGATACACCTAGCTCCCTTTGGATGTCAGAGCTACTTACCTTATATCTGAGGTTGAGCCAGGAAACTCTTTTCAATGGTTTATACCAATCAATCTTTGAATCACTTGTGTTTTACAGTCCCGTCAAACTGCGTGGAGAACTCAGTGAAGTGTTTTTATACTTGACTTAATGTGAGAAATATGACAGATTATATTGGTGAAATGCAAAAAGGATAGGCACAGCTAGCTAGCTAGTTAGCCGACATTGAAAAAAAACTGACACACTACCAGTTAGCTAACTTTAGTAAGCTAATGTAATGTAATGTTAACATTACTTTAACTTACCAGCTTACGTTAACCAATTTTAATAAGGCAGCAGTTAGAAGGCATGGTTCAAAGATTTAAAGCTGAAAAT
Organism: Labrus mixtus; assembly: GCF_963584025.1. Taxonomy (NCBI): domain Eukaryota; kingdom Metazoa; phylum Chordata; class Actinopteri; order Labriformes; family Labridae; genus Labrus; species Labrus mixtus. The sequence goes on along the minus strand of NC_083623.1, from coordinate 10,421,984 downwards.
TAAAAATAAAGTAAAAACAACCCCAGCTTCAACTTTACAGTAGGTGTATTAGTAAGCTATTTATGCAAATTTCATAATAATTCTTTCATAGTTGCAGTAGAGCTCTCCCCCCCTGTGATGGATTGCATGTCTTCCCAGTGCTGTAGCCTGAATCTTTGCTGCCCCACAGCAGAAATCATCCAGCATGTCTTACATGGAGCCTACTTGCTATTTTCACTTGACATCCTCTTTTCTCTGTGAGTAATTAAACAGAGCGTTTGGGCACCGGCAGTGACAGGAGGTCCGCTGAGATAGCCAGTGGACTAATTAGAACCACATATCTCTCTTTTCTCATCTATAAAAACACTGGTCACCTGTGCTTTTTTACACAAGCTGTGATTTAAGACCGGATGTTTAATGAAACCTTTTTAGCGGAAGGAGTTTCAAGGGTGCTGAACAGCAAACACACATCACTCTGGAGAATTTGGGTGTGTTTTTTTCACTTCAGAGAAATGTCTGAAATTATGATGAATCACCCTGGAAGACGGGACTTGTAGAAAACAAGCTGCTTCTCTCTCTGAACTCATAGACAGTGAAAAAGAAATGTGGAACAACATATGGCCAGCGTTCAGATGAATGCTGGTTCATCACTTTGTGCTGTTTCATGTAGATGCAGGGCGGGGGTGCAGCTGATAAAATATTAACCAGGGAGAATATTTATGCATGTGTTTTCATTTATACCCGACAGGCTTCTGTTGTCAAGGAAGTGCTATGGACTGATTCATTACGCTGGAGGATCATGTTTACCCAGCTCGGCTCTGTATTATTTCTCATTCACAGCCCCTGCGGGTGCCTGTGCTCGTTCACGTTGAACGCTGTTACAGTCAACTGCCAATCTGTGGACACAGTGATGCGGGCCTTGCCTTGCTGACAAATGGCCCGGAGGAGAGGTCCAAGGAGAGTCCTGTCAGGGAGTGTCAGTGCTATGCTGCTGCAGCAATCTGAGGAGATTTAGAGGGGGAGGAGAAAGAGATAGACAGGGAAAAGAGATAGAGATATAAAGGAAGAGTGAGAAGATGTTCACAAAATGAATCCTTACAAAGTTTATTGAACAGAAAAGGTGTGCTAGGATTAAAAAAAAAAAAGGAATTTATCTCTACTTCCAGACTTGTCTCATTTAACATTTCTGTAACTCTGTATGTAAATTGTCTCATTTTCTATCTTATTCTGTTGTGTTTTTCATTAATATAACTTCTGTATACTATTAACTCACCAATAAATAGATTACAAATGATCTAAGTAATGTAAGCTCTTCAGTGAATGGCGGTGATATTAATCTCTACGCAGATGATACTGTCCTCTACTTCTCTGATAACTAATGTCAGCAAAACCAAACCACATCAAGAGATATTAATTAGAACAGCCTACATCTATCTACACTTAATGGTTTACATATTGAATGAGTTACACAGTATTTAAATGTCTGTCTATTTGTTTTGTTGAGTCATATTCATTTGAACATATTGAAACACTGATGCCCAAACTTTGCACACCATATCAAAATTCACCCTGTATTGTTGGAAAAGTAAAGTTGAAGGAGTCTTTTTTTTTATCAGTTCTAGATTATGGTGATTTAGTCTAAGAACATGCTGCTGTTTCCACTCACAAATAAACTCAGTTTATCACTCCGCCCTCAGATTTATTAAGCGAGATCTCTATGACACTTATTGCATTTTGTATAATAGAACTACTTTGTCTTCTCTGGCACAGATGCGTGATAAACACTTATTTTTTTCATCTGTGAATCATATAGCCTACTGGATGCTCACCACCTCATAGACATTTTATTCTGAACTAGACTACTGGACACTATACCAAACTCAATTGACTAGTTCCTCAATTCCTGCAGGTTTATTCTTTATAAATAATATTAATCTTTTTTCCCCCGAGTGATCTACTGAAACATTTTCATGAAAATCTTGCATAGGTACGAGCCATACTGCATTCAACTTTCAATCTTTTTGTTTAACATAACGATGACTTGTCATATCTGTAAAGGATTTTCAAAAATGAAAAAATAAAGCAGGATATGCTGCAGCATGCTAAACTCAGCCCTACACTAAAAGCAGATAAAGAATGCATAGTGATGCTCTTAAGTCAGTGTCTCACACTCCAGCCTCAGAGAAAGCTATGGCTATAGTAAATTGATCTGCTTGGGGGTTAACCAGTGAGCCATTGAAAAGCAATCCACAGCAGCTTGATTTACAGTTTTATTGGCTTATTATTCAGGTCCAAACTGCTGAGTGTGGTCACGATGCAGGAAGAGAGAGAGCCATAGAGCAAAAGGTTAAGATGGAGACTTGACGTTTGGCACGAGGGGAATCAAGCTCCTAATAATCCAATAATGTGAATGTGAGATGTATTCCTCAATAGTTTATTTCAGGGTGTTTTTTTTAAGGAGTAATATGCTGTGCTCAGATACTGCCAAGAAGCTTAAACAAGCCTGTTGTTTACCGTCCATCAATGTTAAATTTATTGATAAGTTATTAGGTGTAGATATATTGAATGATAATATCGCTCACTCTCCACCTCCCCGACAAGACGGGCGAGACGGTGGACATTAAATGCAATGGTTGCTGCAGTATTGGTCATAACTTAAGAAATGACATCACTGCATGCTAACTCCATCAAACATCCTCCAAATATTTCCATTAGCAAAACAAACAATAAGTTACAATTGCAAGTTTCTTAACAAGCTACAAACCATTCAGTGTACCACAAAGCATGATGGGAGATTATGCAAAAAGAGCCATCGCCACAGTACATTTGTTTAAGTTTATCCATGAGGTGGTGTTACATAATAGTTATGTCACTTAGGCCTTAAGAGCAACAAAAGTGTATATTTAACAGAGTGTTCTGAATCTACATTTCTTCTATTAGACTGGTATGCACAACGGCAAAGCAAACAACATAACAATCCTTAATCCACTCCAAGTTTTTGAGGCCGACTTGTCCTTGAGCAAAAAACAGAATCCCGTCAAGACAGAGGGAGAGCTGGAGAGTCATGCAGAAGTGATTGGTTTTTTTTCTGGAAATCAAGCGAGTCTCAGTGAGAAGGAATTAAAATAAATCTGGGGACATTTCTGCTCCACATACAGTTCAGTAAATACACAGGACTGCGGGTCGTCCTACAGCGAGGACTCAAAGTTTCAATCCACGATGCGCTGGATGCCGTGCTTTCTCTTTGATATTCCTACTCCACCCTGATACTGCGCATTATGAATCATTTCAACATAAACATTCTGCAGAAGCACTCTTAAATTCCAGATTTTGGTTCAACAGCCTGAAGTGGTTCTATGTGCAGAATACTACTGAAGCCGCAGCAATATCAGTCAGTGTTTTATAATAGGAACATGGGAGCAGAAATCCATAAACCCTGCGTCTCTCCTTCAAACACATGTGAGTACACACATACACACTTATTCATGCACGTCCCTCTTGGCTAGTGTTGTAGCGCCATGATAGAAAGATGTCTCTTTCTCGGGCTGCAGTATTGCACTGTCAGAGGTGTATGACAGATATTAATGTCATGGAGGAAACATGATGGATGGAATTCCTTTATGATGTTGCTTTCTATCTCCGGCTCTGTCTCCCAAAGCCTGGCATGCAGCAGACAGGCCTTTAATGAGCTCGGGAAACATCCATATCCGCTGACAGCCCTTCCTTAGCGGCCTCTTTGCCTAAAAACGCTCTGATGGGCACCGCAGACTCCCAGGGAGACGTTCCACGACAGAACATCCAGACGTCTGCTTGTACCCGACAACAGGAAATATTGAGCAAATGTTTTTCTTTGAATTATGAATGAGAGTGGGAATGTGGCAGCCTAACACATGCTTAGTTGAATTAAAAAGAAAGACATGCAGAAGAAGTTGATCTTGTAGACGAAAAACGGCTCTTAAACATCTAGAATTAGATGTTTAACCTTTATCACCTCACCCTTTTTCATAAGATGACAGAATCTGCTCATTTATTAGACACAGACAGGTCACATTATAACACTGAGTTCCAAATATTCTGATTAAACTGCTTATCATTGAATGTATATAAAGATGGACAACACTTCTCCACCCCTTTGCTGTTGTACAAAAGTGAAGGCAAAATACCCCCACAAGGGGAGCTGACATTTTGAGCTAGTGATGACGTTTGGAGCAATGATGTCCTACCCCTTCCGCCCAATTAAAGCAACACTATGTAGGAATTTGCTCTTCAACTCTGCTAAATTATTAAACGTCCCCAAAGGAATAATTGCTGTTATACCACTTTTATAGCATCAAATAAGTAAATACAAATAAACGTCTTTGGAAAATGAACACAGAGGGGACCGAGTTTATGGTTGATTCTGCAGCCGGTCAGTGGGGGGGATCTTTAAATATCTTAGCTTTAGTTTAAGGGAGCATTCATGTCATTTATTTTATTTTACTGAGAAAGAGTCCAACAATACTGAGATTAACCATATCTCTACGCTTAACATGTTCTTATTACAATTCTAAAAATTTTTTACAACTGAGTTTGTGTCCAAATTGAAAATGCTGGTACCTTGTCCCTTCTGAATTCTGCTTGTAGATCTGTTGAATTAAAACAATATCACACTCAGAGACAGACTATAATACTGAATATAAGCTGCGCTGTGATTATATCTATGATCAAATCACAGCAGTGCTTCTTTTCAGTCGACCATCGTTCCCTTTACAGTGCTTCTCTTAATAATGTTTTTATCCTGTCCCTCTGCCTTGCTCATTTTACACTCATAATACTTATCCTGGAATTTTTTTTTACACGTTTGTTTTTTACATAATTCATGTTATTAATGATGAAGGAAGATTGTGAAACTGCTAGGTGATTGATCGTGTTGCTAATCAGTTGTTACTGAGATTTTTCTTTTCTCATTATCTGTCTATTAGACAAAAATGACTTCTGACATATTGCTAAGCTATTAGTGGCTACCTGCGATACATCAAAATATAGGTGCAGTACAAATATGTTGATTAATATATCGTTTTTCTTCTTTTCTTTTCAATCTGGCTGATAATAAACACTGTATAGTCCTAATGTGTTTTCATTTACATTAATACGCCCTTAAGTGAAAGAAGTAAAGTCAAAATATGTCATTAGTGATTTGATGTGTCATAACCAAACATCTTAAGCAGGTGTATCATTGCATTTGGTCTCTCTCTCCTCCAAAAACAGTCGTTTGTGGCCTCCAGCCCGTCTCTTCAGTTTTACAGTAAATCTGAGCTGACACCTAGTGGTGGAAATAGTCACCAGCTCTCTGTCCACTGTCACTCTCTCTTACCTCAAGGTGCTTTATTGATCCCAGTGGGGAAGTTCTCCTTTTGTTTGCCATCCTCTGGGGTGATCACAGGTCAGGATTAATTACAGAGGCGGTCCCCTGGAGGGAAACAGGGGATTGAGCATCTTGTCAAAGGACAAATCAGTAGCACTCGATGCTGCAAAGACTTGAACTCTGGATCAGTGGTTGAAGGACGAATCCTGCAAGAAGAAAAAAAAAGCCCCCTGGAGCCCCGGGCATCCAGATCAGCGAATTTCTGGAGATTGCATTTAAATTAAATTCGCTGTTACAGTTGAGACAGCTCAAAGCATTTCTTAAATTAGGCAGCACCTAAAGTTTACCAATCATTAACAACAACAGCTTAGTATGTTCATGATTTTACTACTTTGACTGAATTATGAACATTGCAAAGAACACAGATTACATGAGCCATATTGAGACAGTGTGTCTTCTCTTCACCTGAGCATTTTAAAGTACTGAGGGGATTGAAATGCAACAAAAATCCCCTGCCAGTTGAACCAAAGTTGTTGCTGTTAAATGAAACATAGATTAATTCATATTTAAAGCCTGGCTATCCCTGGTCCAGCAGCCTTTAACAAGGTGGGGACCTACACTCAGTATGGGATAGAAATGTATACAGAATGAAAAAATTAAAAACAAAAAATCTAACCATTTGCAGTGGCTGTAGAAGCTTTCAAATGTTTTACTTAAGTAAATAAAGTAATATCACAAGACATAAGTACATGTCCTCCTTTCTGACCCTTACTAAAAGCTCCTGTGAGGAGTTTTGAGTTGGTTTTAATACAGACTTTAAATTTAAATTGAAGCCTCTTTATGACCAAAACATTGTATATATTTTATATATTTTATATATATATTATATGTCAGACACTGCTGCCGGGGGGTTATAGGTGTCAGATGAAGAGTGATGAACATTTCATGTCAGAAACACAATTTGTCCAGTTTTTTTTTTTTTTTACAATTTGGATAGCAAAGATATTTGGCATTTGAAAAGAGGATGATATTTTGTTGGACAAAATCCGCAGAGACATTTTCTCCACAGGGGGGGGGGGGGCCTTAGTCAACACAAACCAAATGTTTTTCGTTTGTCTTTAAGTAAAAGTACGTTTTATAAGTAAAATATAGTTGGGAGTTTTAAAGTGAAAGTCATTTTGGAAGAAAATGGTCTGTGTCAGTGTGTTGCTATTATATATGATATTTTGGATTTTCATAGCTGCTGCGTTAATATCAAAGTAGTAATTTACTTCTGCAGATGTTTAAGTTTGAACTACTCAAAGACTTCTACAGAAATAAATCATCTTCTGTGAGATCATCTAGCTTTTTTTATACATTGTTCTCCCATTAGAAACATGCATCTCTCATACAGTCCTGTTCACAGATTTGTGACGAAACATTTTAATAAACCTGTTTTGTTTTTTAAGGTCGTTTTTTTAAACAAATAGAACGTTTTCCTCATCAACACTTAATGCTCCACCCTGTCAATAACATTCAAATGAACAATCTCCTACTGAAGAGAGACAAGGTTTTCATTGGGCCAAAAGGAACAAAAAAACAAATATAATATAGTTATAGTTAGTCCACTGGAAACACTCGAGTAAAGTACATTAAACTCTTATCAGTTCAAAGGAACATTACTTGATACATGTATATAGTACCGTTATGTAACGTTTACACACCACTGACAAGGTGAAGTAAGTAGGCGAGGTAAACAAAGTTGATAAAAAGAATCACACACGACTAAACTGTAAAGCCAAAGATATTTTGCTTTGTTATCAGAGGCAGCGACTTCAGGCTTTTTCTTTTCTCGATATATTCCACTATGAGCAGTGAAAACACAAACAATCACAGACTGTGGGTTGACAAATAAGAATCTTGAAAAATATTGTGACAGTAATTAGAAAGCTCAAATTTCAAAAGAGAATTATAAAAATCAAACTTTTGACCTTTTTCTTTCTTTTTTTCCCGTCTTGCCACTTAAATTGGGGGGCGGCAGTAGCTCAGTCTGTAGGGACTTGGGTTTGGGAACCTGAGGGTCGTCGGTTCAAGAAGAAAAATACGGAAGTTGCGCTGGTTGCTGGAGAGGTGAAAGGGCACTTCCCGAGCACTGCAGAGGCACCCTTGAGCAAGACACTGAACCCCCAACCGCTTTCGTGTGTAGCAGCCCCACTCTGACATCTCTCCTCTAGTGCATGTCCACACGTCCTGTATGTGCACGTGTGTTATTTTGGCCTGTGTGTGTGAGGAGCATGTCTAAAATAACAGAGTGTAAAAGCAGAAATTCCCTCTGGGATTAATAAAGTATTTCAAAATCAAATCTAAAAAAAAGTTTTGCTGTGGTGCTGGAAAGAAAGTTGAACGCATACATAACACCAGAGGGCGCCATAGATCTTCAGGTGATCTTGTGGTTCTTCTCCTTGATGTTGAACATAAATGATGGACTATTCAGTTGTTTTTATGTGTTGGAGACTTTGTGAAGTACATAACATTGAAGGTTTTTTTTTTCATAGTTCCAACCAAAAAAAAATAAAATTCACTACTTTTTCTTAGTCTGCAGGAGAAGCAGGCATTAGGAATTCTGTTCCCGACCTGAGTACACTCACACTCTCAGTGGAGGTCAGCAAAGCGTACAACTATTTCCTTCCTGCAGGATGTTAACACCTGCATATCTGTCCATCACAGGCCTCACACCTCAACAAGTGAAATCATCCACTTCCTCTGAGCGGCCTCTCCCTCACCTCTCTGCTTTATTGTTCATCTCTGATGTGTGACGGCGTGCATCCCAGAATGTCTCTGTGCTGACGCATGATTGGTAGAGCCCCCCTGCTGCGCCCGTCTCCTCCAGGAAGTCGGCATTTCTGCCCGGTTCCTGTCTTCCTCGCTGACCCCGCAGTCAATCATGTGCATATTTACAGGCAGGGGAGCGACGGGAGAGATGCTTTAAATTCAGATAGAGGCTGAGGCCTAATGGCTGCATTGGAGGGATGGTGATATCTGTTGATTTGTGTTCGATCGTAGCAGGAAGGCAAAAAAGGAGAGGAGAGATTATAAGCAGGAGGACAAGAGCATGGCAGGACTGGCAGAGGAAACACTCGGTGAGAAGGGTGAGGGATTGTACAAAAAAAAAAGCAGTAATACAGCCGTGTTGCAGTTTGGTTTAAGCTGAATTACGTGTGTGTGTATAAGTGCAACAATATTGTGTGTATGTGAAAGACTAATCGTGCTCTTTTTAAACCCATGCTCAATTATGTTTTGGGCTCAATATGACGAACATGTACAAAAAGGTTTCTGCTAGCTCCATTTAATTGCTGCAGCCAGGAGCTGTGAAACAGGTTTTAATGGCTGCAACTTAATCCACTAAAAGTTCATGTTTTTAATTATGAGATCATATTCAAAGTGTAAACAATTACAGAAAGGATACCTAAAGAGATTGACCTTCATATCAGAGAGTAAAAAGCTTTAAAGGAACCAGAAACTGCGGCTACATTGCTTTCTTCATACACTATGACTCATTTTAGAGGCAGAACTGCTACCTCGATATTCATATCAATATCAATATTGCTTTGGTTTTTTAAATGGATTCCTATGGCATTGAAGATGAAAGCTGTTTCTAGATATAAGTAGTCCTTCTTTATGGCGCTGGTTTAGCTCAGTTGGTTGAGAAGGGTGCTCCATGTACAGAGGCTACAGTCCTCATTGCACTGGTCGCAGGTTGGACTCCCGATCCTGACTCAGTTTTGGCACGCCTTCCCCTCTCTCGCTCTCTCTCTCCATATTCTCTGTACAACAAAAAAGTAAAAAGCAAAAAAGCCACAAAAGAATCTTAAAAATGATTATTAATAATAATAATGGTACCCTTTTACAAAAATGTCTAACTCTGTAGATACTAATGTTGTCAGAGACTTTGAATGACGGTCTACAGTTCTACAGGCAGACAAAGAGCACATTTAGTACCCCCAGAATTTTCTTCCTGTTTTCTTACACTCCAGAAAACATTCTGAGAGTGCCAGTGCTAAAAATGAGAACATTTAGTGGTTATACTTTGGGGATATGTTACAAAGGATTAAGTTGCAGTTATTAAGACCTGCTTCACTGTTGCTGGTTGAAGCAATCCGCAAGAGCATTCCCAAACATTTTGGTGTGTATTGGTCATTTATACCCCAAACTATGTTAACATAAGGTTAACATTTCAAAACATAGCAGCATTGACCACATCTACTATAAACCTGTGGCCCATATCTCTTGTTCTCCCCACAACCAGAACCGGGTCCATTCTCTCTCTTTTAACGCTGAAGAAAGAGAGGAAAAACAGGGCCGGGGCGCTGGAGGCAGAAGGGTAAATATTTGTTTTGTGGTCTCAACCGTTGAGCTCCGGACCTCTGTGTGCCTCTTAAGAAAACTTTCTCCCGCACGGGAGCAACCAAGGCAAACAATCCCACATCACGCCGTCTGGCTCGCCCGGACCCTTGTGTGTTTGTTTGTTCAGACAGCCGCCATGACAGACGGAGGAACACTGTGTAGGAAGACATCTGAAGACGGAGAGAGAGAGAGAGAGAGAGGGAACAAGAATCAGAGTGTATGAGGAGGAGGAGGAGGAGTTTGGGGTATTTCATGAGGTAGAGGACTGATGGAGGAGTACAACACAGATGGTGTGCTTGTCCTATTCCCAAAAGCTTTGCTCTCTGCAGTCAGGGTCTAACAGTGTTCAAAAATAAGCCTTAGCATATGTTGTAACCTGCTGTGTGTGGATAGAAAAACACCCCATAGAACAACAGAGGGAGAGTTCAGAACATAAATGTATCTAAAGCGCCACATGTTGGGGCTTTAAAGTCATACTTAAAACTATTTTGATTACATTAATTGTCAAGTCTATCCTACAAATTCTCTCTGTTTAAACTTTGTTCTGTGGACATTTAAAAAAAAATGTTTCTAAAGTCAGAACTGAAAAGGAAAATAGAACTTTCAGACTTTCTGAAAACTCTTAAATTATTTGGCCAAAAACTGATGAAGTCCCGGCTGCTTGTGAGCTTTTTTTTTTTTTTTTTTATCGGATCGTTTTAAATATAAGATAAGATAAGATAATCCTTTATTGATTCCAAGAGGGGGGGATTCAAGTGTGGCAGCATTAAAAAGACAAGAAGAAGAGCGTGCATGTGAGTGTAAAGAACAGAAGAGGAAACAAAAAAATACTAATAAAACATATTTACAACTATTTACTAATAAGTAAGTAAACTATACACCCATTAACTGACAAACAAAAAACTATACAGGACATTCAGACATAATCTAAATGACCAACAGGGAAATGCAGAGCCTATAAGTTTTCAGGTGTGCTCGGTTGCAGGAACATACAATGAAAAATTCATCAACAATGCGTGGCACTCTGAGAATGACTCTTACTTTATTGTGAGCGCACAACGTGTTCCGCCTGGAGCTTCCTCAGGCTCGCCATAGGACGTTCAGACATGTTGCGCAGAAAGTGGCGAGTTAAAAGTTAAAGAGACCGGTTATGAGGTAAAGTGACAAAGTTTGAGATAAGGTGACAAAATTAAGCAATATGAAAATGAAAATAAGCATCTAGCTAGTAATATGAAAATGAATAACCTGAATATTGAACCTGTTGTTAAGTTTCTCTTAGGTAAGGTAGTTGAATCTGTTTGTTGCTGTTATTCGAGGCAGGTCTCCATTGTGATTTTTATTTTTGATCATTATGTGACAGTCTGGTTATTAAAGTTCAATCAATGTTAAAAATATGTGTTTTTAATTGAAAAATAAAATAATTCTAGTGCCTTTTAGGTGAACATGTTGGGTAAAAAATAGCACTTTTAGACAGCTACCCATCTGTTTGTGTGTGCGTGTGTGTGTGTTTGCTTCTAAACTAAAATGCATGTGTGTGATTCCCTCCTCCCCCGTTCGTGTGTGTGTGTGTGTGTGTGTGTGTGTGTGTGTGTGTGTGTGTGTGTGTGTGTGTGTGCGTGTGTGTGTGTGGAGCAGAGGGGTTTGAAGGAGCAGATCAGAGGACGCTGTAGAGGCTCACTGAACACTGGGGTGAGATTAGCTCCCTCACAGAGGAATCAAACTGACCTGAGAGGCATGCCATCAGAAGGACAGATGGATAAGAACTATTGACCTGCTGACCTGCATCAGATTCCCGCTAACGCCTGCTAATTCCCATGCTAATGAGAACAAATGCACGGATCAGACTTTTTCTGATCATTTCTGTCGTATTTATTTTAACTTCTCCGACATATATTCACCAACAGAAACTGCTGCTTAGAGGCACACACAACACCAAACCACAGACACACATAAACACACACACACACACACATCCACACCAACAGGATAACACATTCTCCCTCGTGGCGTGCCCTCATGGTGGTCGGTTGCACTTCTAAAGGCTTAATCTGTCGGTCCCACCTCCCTGGTTAAGAGAACAAAGGCCCCTCTCCCCCGACACAAAGGGAGCTCACACACCCCTACACACACGTCCAATTCCAGCCCCAGACAGACCACCCATCCTTGAAGACCATCGCCTCACACAGGGAGGGGGAGAGCCACAAACAGCGGCCGTGTATCAATGGCAAGAGTGTCGAACAACTCCAGACATTAAAGTCTCTTTTCTGTGTTTTTTTTCCCAGAGTGGGCAGTTCACACACTTCTCGGGAGGCGTTTACTTTCTGTGGTAGAAAAGGCGATCAAGGGACGCCATGTTGAGGAGTCCCTGTTAGGCTTTAATCCCAAGGTTTGCTGGGATATGCGGCCTCAATGGCAGCAAAGAGATTAGATCGTCTCAACACAAAACCGACTTATTACGTGAAAAGGAGCGGATCAGAGAGACAATTTCTCTTTAAAGAGCAGCGAGTCCAGACAAACACTTTAAAGGTCAGATGATGTCGTGTTGGAAGATGTCAGCCGTGCTTCAAAATGACTGAGGGTTGCATCAAATAGCCAATTACAAAGTGGTGCTTTTTGTGTGAACTGAATTGTTCCTGTGGCATGTTCCCATGTAAGCCTTCTTTTTTTTTTTTTTTAAAGGATGATGTCATAGAAAGTTTCCAGGCTATGCTAACCAGTAAGTTACAATCTGTCTTTAATAAATCCCAAACACTATCGCACTCTTTAGCATAGAGAAGAGAGCAGAGACGGCCAAAATGATATCCCCAAAAACAGAACTGTCACACTACTGGATAGAGTTTCTTAATTGAGCAGCAGTCGATAAATCAAAGTGGGAATAGAAGACAACTTGCTATTTTTCTCACAGTTATCTGAACACAAGCGACATGTCTTTCCATTCACTTTGAAGCTGAAATAGGAAAACACAGTTGTTGTGTTGTTCAGCCATGTACAATGTGATAGTGCTTTCACACTTGCAGAAAACCCCTGAAAAACGTCTAATATTTTCCGGGGGGGGGGGGGGGGGGGGGGGGGGAGCTGTATGTGTGAACACTTTTTTTTCCAAACTTTTCGTTCAGACTTCAACCCGGAGCTTCTCATTGCCAGACCCCTAGTATCTTTTCCGCAGCAAGTCCGAGTGAGCTGGTGTGAGAAGAACGCCGCGGGATATTCCACGGAGAATTCACCGTAGATTCCATTCATGCACGGCCGGCTCCGACCTCCACCTCAGCGGCAAAGGAAGTGTGGACAAGAGGAACGCGAGGAATACAGAGGAGACGTTCTTCCTGCATCTTATCCCATCTCCCCCTAAACCATTTGTCTTAACAATGAGTAAGGACTTTGACCTGCTCTTCTGTGAAGCGCCTCGAGATAACACTTGTTATGAATTGGCGCTATACAAATAATTATTGAATGATTGTAGCCTCTTTATCTCAGACATTCAAACAAGGTTGTCATATGTCAGACAGATAACTCATCTATAATGTGTTCGCCAGAGTAATTTTTTTAAAGAAAATATTCATGCTCATTACTGTACCTGTTTAACTGAAAAAAATGGAACATGTCAACCTACTTTTGTTTTTACACAACCCCGACAGCTACATCCTCATCCTGCCTTTGATTACTCTTGTTTGAGGGGAATTGCCTGATATGACGTGTTTTTCAAATGATTGATTTTAGCTTTAAGGGCCTGTTTAAATGATATTTTTTCGAAAGATGCTCACGTGTGTCTCGATGATTTTCTCCCAGTAGAGACTCAAGCTGGATATTCCCCCTGAGATCAAACCAGTGTGCACCACCAGTCCTCCACCGCCCCATTGGCTGAGTGAGTGCATTTGTTTGAGCTGGGCTTTCTTCATGTTTACTCACAGCCTCTGCCAAGTTGCCAACCAGATCTCCATAATCCACAAACAATTATCATATTTGCCTCAGCGGACGACTCAGGTTTTTGTTTGCTAATTCAAAATTAACAATTTACACAGCTGGCTTTGTCGCGAACACCTTTCTGGGCTGGCAGCGCTCCATCTGGAACCAGAACAGGAGGCTCGATGTGTGCGATGATAACAAAATGAAGAAGACGGATGCAAATGAGTCTTTGACAAATTGAAGAAAATATTGTCATTTTCCATTTTAAATAAACTTAGAAATCTCATTGATGAAATAAAATAAGAACAGAGACAAAAAAAAAGATTAAAGCAAATTGATATGAACTTTTACGGCCAGGAAGAGCGAGCAATTAAGAAGTGGATGTAGCAAGTTTACTTCAAAACGGAGCGAAAACGTCAGTCAAATCACCCACAATCATTCTAGCCTACTTTTGTAATGGTTGGAAAGTTTTGTGTATTTTGTATTCATGAGCTGGCCCTTTCTGTGTCGGCTAGATGACAATAATCACTTCCTTGTGTAAACCGGGTTAAATGAGGCGTGGTCGCAAAGGTCAATAAACTGCCAAAGCTCACAGAGAAAAGTACACAAAGACTTTTTAAGCACAAGAAAAGAAAAGTAGTATCAACACATTTACTCTCTTTGCTGCCTTTTTACAGCATTTCTGGTCCAATTTATGATACATTCAAAGCTATAACTTAATAATCAGGTCTGCCCGGAATATATTAAATAAAGATGTGGCTTTAAAAAAATAGAAAAGCCTTTTAACCTCTTATTACGAGTGTCAACCCAGACTCCAAGTCCACGTGTTGACTGTTGACTCAAAACTCTGTTGTGAAGAAAATATGACGATAGAACTTTTGTCTCTACCTTTAACAATTTTTTTTTACTGGGGCTCCAGATAGCCAAGTGGTTGTGCGCCCGATTTACTGCACAGAGGCGGTACAGTTCAGGTAGTCCTAATCGCAGCAGTCATGGGTTTTCAATCCGACCTCGGCCCTATGCTTCACTCCCACTCTCTCCTCCAAACCTCTCTCTCTTCAGCTGAATTAGGCAAAAAAAGACCCCCACAAAAACTGACTCTGCTACCACACTGATAAAAAGTTTCAATACATTATCTATTCTGTCTGTCATACTTAAACAAATTTGAACAGATAGTTAGATTCTCCGGGGCTCATTGATCTGCCATAAGCAGACCTACACAAACTTTTAATGTATTTGCCAGTGCTGTTTGGCTGACTGGGAAAGCGAAAAAAGAAGGATTTGGACACTGGGTGAAATTATGACAGCTCTGCTGATTGTGCCAAGTCATACATCTGAGCGGAAGTGTTTGGCATGCAGCTCCCCGTATCAACCAGCAGATCTAATGCTGAGGCTGGGAGATTATGTAAAAACATGCACTCGATATGGACTACTGAGCAAGAGTAGGGAGAGTGAAAGGTTTGAAATAAGTGTGAGAAAATGAAGCTAAATAAACGGAGAAAACACAAAGATAACCAAGCATGAAGCCTTTATCAGTGACACAATCGACCTGTTCCACCTTCTCACCGTTCTATTTGCCTTGTATGAACGGAAAACACACCGACTTTTTACACATGAACACTCTTGGTTCCATCATGTCGCTCATTATTGCAGAGTTAAGCTCTGGTGAGTCACAGATCTGCTGGGTAATTACACTAAAGAACTCATTCACCCGTAAGTGTTCATGACTGGACATTTTAAACGACCACTAGTTCCTCCACTGCTCATACATTTCCTCCATCCTTTAATCCTTGCAGTCTTGTGTTTGTTATGGTGTTGTTTCCATTCTCTACTCAACATCAGACTACCTCTTGAGATGAGTATTCCAGACTTGAGTATGTGCTACAGGGTAGGAAGCGCTATCTTGGAAAATATTGGAAATTGCATTCTCGTTATAGATTGTTTCTGTATCTGTGTCTTTATTGGCATAGATATTAAGATATATATTACTTAGCCTCCCAGACAAATGGAGGTGACATTGAGGCAGTCCGCTTTATATCCTGTAAGTTATTGCTCTCAATATGCCCCCAAAGTATTTCAAGAAGTCAGTTAATGTTTTTCTCGGTATGGGCGAATATTTCTACAGAGACGACAAATTATTAAGGTATGTGAAAAGACAGAATATGTTACCACTGTTCAACAAGTTTATAAGAGGAAGACTACTGTGAGATGGCTTTTTCTAAGGAACTTCACTCAACACATTTTCAATTCCTGTTAAATGTTTGACCTGAAAACCCCAAATCATGCAAGCGGGGAAGATGATGGCATAACTACTTTATGTTAAGGAGCTATAAATTGTATCTATTAGGGGAGATGATATCAGTTAATGTCAAAAGAATCTCTGCTGAGTTGAACTTCTACCCTACAGGCTACAATCTGTAAAATATCTGGTCTTTATAGGTTAGAGTACCATTAAGAAGTTAGTGTTTGGCTAGGGAAAGTCCCAAACCCAACTCCAAGTAGATTGAACAAATGAGACAGAGTGGGTTTACTTTTGAACTTCAAAACTGTGCAAAGATGGATTTTATTACTGTTGGACTGAACCACCTTATAGCCCTTTCCTTTTTCAAGTCTTCGTGCTATGCTAAACTGACCAGCTTCTGGCTGAAGCTATTTAACTCAACGTTACACAGTGACTAACTAATTTAATTCTCAGTGATGAAGTGAAAATGTTTTACAATACTTCCAAGTTTAATGTAATGAAAAAACAATTGTATAACTAGGGGAATATTACTGTAGCTGTCTACGATCAGAATCGGGTTAATTTCAGAGCTGTCTGGGGCGTTCTTAGCCTATCTTTAACAAACTCGAGTCGAAGGAAACCTTAAAGAGATCAGAATTCTACACAGCGCTTCTTATTATGTCATCTGTTATCCATATTTGTTAAAGAATAGGCCAAAACTCTTGGAGTGGTCTTTGACTCCAGTCTCTCAGTTAATACTTGGATGTCCAAAGTAGTGTATGGCCTTGTTTCCACCAGCTCAGACTCAAGTTTAGACCTTTTCTTTCATTTTTCAACTTTGGAACTCCCTGCTAGAGGATCTCAGATAAGCAACGTCTGTGTCCACTTTTAAAACCTGCTGAACCACTTTTTAAAAATTGCTGAAAACCTTATTTTAACTAAGGTCTTTCTTTTAACAGGAATGCTACTTTTATTATTTTAATTGGATATACAGTAGGTCTTGTGTTTTGTTGGCTTTTTTTTTCTTTTTACTCCATGTATTTAGATGTCTCTCTGTGTGGGAACTTGTAACTCTGATTTTGAAAGGCGCATTATAAATAAAGTGATTATTATAACCTACAGCATCTGAACCCCCTCACCTCAACTTATTTTCTGTGTCATTATAGAAGACTTATTTTTTTAAGAAAAGACAACAATAAACCATGCATGCCCACTTCATGCAGAGGTAACAAACATATCCATCTGAAACATCTGCTACACTTTGCCCAGAGTGTGATTTATAATTGCTTCATTGTAAGGCGGCATGAATTTTTTCCATGTCCTAAGGAGGGGTCAGTCTGACCTAAACCTGAGCTACACACACTTTAGCTTTACAAACTAATTTCACATAATGATGGCACGGCTGCTTCCAAGAACTCCTACTTTCCATGATCAAGTTATGTATGTATCTACTTAACTTCATACAGAGAAATGCTTGTGGTTTTTGAAGCAATGTTTTCCCCCATTTTTTTTTAACATTGGAGATATTTCCTGACCAACATAAGCTGCTGAAGTCATCCCCGTGGTAAAGTTGCTGCTTTTACACACCAAGCTCAAAAGACAAAATCCTTTTGGTGCGTTCATGAAACAAGATATAAAAACATCTCTTCTTCTCTTCTGTGTAGTTTCCTCTTTCTGTGTGTTATCTCTTTGGACTCTTTTTTAAGTCTTTCTTACTGACTGTGGTTCAGAAGACAAACACAAATCCCTACACGGCAGCATGTGTACAGCTTTGATGTGTAGCATGACATAGCAGGAAAAGATTTGCAGTTGAGCGGATGAAGGTTTTAAATAGACTGCTGGCGGAGACTCATGCTGTTTACCATGACTTCCATCCCACACACTGATTCTTGGCTGAGTCTGCACCCGGAGAGATTGGAAGATTGATTATGGAGGCCTGTGTGGGTGTCTCATGTAAATACATGCTTGTCTTCTTCCTCATCACAGCCATTCCTCAGACCAAACCAGTGAGCCGCTCTTTCCAGGAGCACACACTATTATTTTCTGTGCCCAATTGCAGGGTGTTCATGCTTTTTTCTTCGTAGCATTCCAGGATAAAATGAGGTGTCGCTGACATCCCTGTGCCCTTTAAGTCTCTCTACGAAATGGGGCATGTGAACCAGGGACCACAGGATTCCAGGTCCCTGCAGACAGTTGACTATTTTTTGTAAGATTTGCACTTATTATCTTTTTTGAAGAGGATTCAGTGCCATGTTTGTCTATTTATCATCAGGAGTACAGAAAAATACAAACCAGGTTCTAATGTAAACTTGATAGAAGAAAGAAGAAACCCATTAACTAGAAAAAAAAGAAAACAGTTTCTGATTCACCAAACAATGAATAATATCCACCAAATGTTTTAGTTTTGGAAAATAAACACAAATGTACTTTATATAATCATACTGCTTGTAGATAGCATATGAAAGATCATTGGACGAATAGCCTTAACAGAGGCATGTGTCATTTGTTTGTGGCCTAAGAGGGATGCTTTTTAGGTTTCATAGTTAATCATTCGATGTTCTTCTGTCTCTATTGCAAACTTTAAACTTTAAACAGAGCGTTTATGTTGTTGGAACTGTGTGTTGCTGCTGTTCTTGGCCAGCTCTCCCTGATCTCAGTAAGACTTACCTGGACACAAAGTTAAATAATAACATAAGATCATTAAAATAAATGCTACATTGTTTTAGGATTCAACTGGTCGATTCTTTCTAAATAAATCCATTTAACTTGTGCTGATTATGAAATAAATGTTTTAAATGAAATGTATTGGTTCAAAGACAAAGACATGTTTTGATGTAAAACAGATTCAACAATGATCTTTTTTTTTTTTAAACATAAGTCTGATAGTAAAACGATTCCATATTTCCACTGGTGAACATTAGTGAACATGAGCACTCTCTAAAGTCATAGAAAATGGATATCTTGAGCAAACATATTCTCAGAATTCAAGGTCGTCGTCATGGATGCTCAGTGTGCATAAAACAGTTTTACATACATTTTAGAATAAGTATAGGGGGGTTAGGGAAGGAGGAAGAAAACGCACTGAAGATGCAACCAGAGCATTCTCCTGTAGTCTGTAAAAAAACATAAACAGGTAACACTCCCAAAGTTCTGAGTGAATATTTTGCAGGCTGCATTTGGATCCGTTGCTCACTGCCCTGATAAGTGATCGGCATAATGGTGGATGTAATACTATTACACACAGATTAAGAATAAAAGCCCCAGAATAAATCTCTTATCTCAGCAACATTTTCTTAGATAAATGTGATAGCTGCAGTCAATGTAAAAGATTTGATGTCAGCTTTGTATTTCCCCCAAAGCCATTTGAGAAACTTGATCTGTAGGACTTTTTTTTTTTGTTCATGAACTGGAACAAAACCGTTTCACAGCCAAATCATTTAGATGTAGTCATAAAATGCTCGCCCAAAAGACATAAATTTCATATTTGCTTTGACAACACAGAGAGAGCGAGAGAGAGTGGCTTTTGAAGGTTGTTGAAAGTTGTTCCAAATAATTTGTTAAAAAACAGATCGGCTGTATTGTCGTTATTTTAAATCTTAAAGAAGGAAGAGGACAGACTAGAAGATTTAGAATTTTTTTTTTTTACAATGAATTGACAATATGTCACTGGTTATTCATACAAAGTATCAACACACGTAACCAAGGCAACCTGAATTTTGAGATCTGATCATGTGTCAAATACAGAAAATAAACATTTCATTTTTCATGAAAGATAGAACAAAAACATTTGATACATTGAAGATTAATGCCAAGATGTATTAGCATTAGTTAAAATAACATGTGCAATGTTTTTTTTTGTTAAATTATATTAACATCTTGTGAAATAATTATATGAATTAATCACCTAAACATGAGTTGATGATGCAATCCAGAGTGAATGGCATTTTACCGGCCTGTATGATTGCTTTTCTAAATTAAAGGTGATTAAAAAAATGGATGTAATGGGTCAGGTCTGGAGTACCAGGAGCCTCAAACTAATAAATTCCCTTTGGCCAATTAGTAGCACAGAGAAGCCACGCAGGTTCTGTGTGTGTAAATAAAGGGAGAGAGTACACAGCTGAATATTTAGTTGAGTTTTTCCCTTAAAATTCAACTTTATCTCACTTGACTTACATTTCATATGGTTTTAATGTTAGGGTGTCTCCTGCCAGGTTTTTGTAAAATAAGTCAAATAAACACGGCTACTTAAGCTGTCAGAGTGATGGCGGTTGTATTGTCGTACACAGTGCAGGTTGGACGGGAGGGCAGTCTTGGCTTTATGAGGCGGACTGTTCTCTGGCCTGTGTGTGTGTTCCAGTGATTTATTCACCTCCCCTGCTGAATGCCATGTAGTGGCTGGACTCCCTGCTGGCTGCAATGACAGGCTCCATAGCAATCTGCCAGACACACAGCAGGACAAGACAAGCTCCCAGCTTCTGTTCTGGGTCTGCCACTGCATATCCATCCTACTGCTTTTCTCTCCAACATCATCTATCTCTCTCACTTCGATTCAGCATTTGCATTTTTTTTTTTTTTTTGACTTCTGGTTACAGAGTTCCAATGTTTGACTTTGAAGACATAAATCACCTTTATGCATTCTGCTATGTCAGGTCCAGGATGGGTACAGGCTTTTAAAGAAACTTAAGTTAAGATTAAATATACTATACTTTGATCTTAAAGTTTTATATGCATGCACCAAAAGGAAAAAAAAAACAATTGCATGTGAAATCGGTTAACGTTTCATGAGAGTAGAATAATTTAAATACATAAACCATCCAAGACACACACCAAACACATTAACACAAACACACATACACACACAGGCAATCCATTTAAAAACAATCTGCCCATTGACACATTCACCCTCACTAAGCATTTGCAGCGGAAAAACGTTACGCCCGCCTCAGCTCTATGCATATCCACTTCCCCGCTTTCCCTCTCCTCTCGTCCAGCCATCACTCTCTCTAACGACAGATCAATCACTGAGACCATATGTGGTGATGTCATGTTCCTTAAGAGTGGAAGGAAGGGGCCTGTCGAGTCCATCTGCTCTGCTTTGTAGAACATTCCAGTGCTTTAACATTTGCATGGTTGTCAGACGGACAATAAAACCTAATCTCTCTGCACTGAAGGGGGGGAAAAATTAAGCTGGTGTGAAATATCAGCTCTAGGAAAGGTATATCTCTATAATCTAAATGTAGGAAACAGAGGCTAAGGCTTGAGTTTTCTTTGTATGTGGTTAGTTTGACTTATTTGAGCTCTATAATAAACCTAAAAATGTAGGATTTATTTTGTTTCATATTGTGTACAAAAGTTTATATTCCTTTAGAATCATCTCACAAAAGGAAATTTGTAGTTTATTACGCACAAAAAAAACTGAACATATCACCAGCCAACAAATGTCATGGATATATATTAACTCATCTCATCTGCAAAGAAAAACACCTTTTAATGTGAACGTGAATAAAACACTGATTATATGACATTATTCCAAGAGCTAAATGCTGATTGGACAGCATGTAAAGTCAGTTTGTATGGGTAAAATATGCCACAAACACACACACACACACACAAACACGTGCAGCTATATCTCCTGGGATGTATCATCAGAAGAATGGGACAACCCCCGAGCAGCACAGGTCTCACATCTCCTCTTCTGCTACACGTGCCATGCAGAAATTACCGCCATTAAACTACTCGCCACCTGTTAACTGCCATGTAAATATTCATCTGCAGTGTGTGTGTGTGTGTGTGTGTGTTGGGGCAGGGCTGTCACTGGCCTGCATGGAAATGACCAAGGCCAGTAAATCAGCGCAGTGACAAGTCAATGCTGACGGCCAAAAAGGGTTAGTGAGCTCGTGAAATGTAAATGCTGTTACCACAGGGAAACAAAGTGTGGAGGGGGAGTTACTCTGAACATTTGCATGAGAAGACAAAAGAGTTGTTTTTGTGCTTTTCTCTATTGTTTCTGGTTGGCGAGTGCCTATTAATAAAGTCCAAAACCCACATGTGTGTATATTTACTGTTCAACCTTCTAAGCAAATAATAGCTGACGATAAGTACCTTAGAGCATTTTTTTTTCTGGGAGCAAAGCCTCACGTGGAAGCATTTACCAGTAGAAAATTAAAATGTAAATGGGAGCCATACTCAACCAAGCTGCATGTGTACGGGCTGTATGTTTAGTCAAGAGTCCGGTATGAGGTAGAAAACAAAGCAAAAAAGTCAATTTACAGGATTTTGATTATCAAATGAGTCATAATAAGAAAGAAGCTCTTAATGTTTAATGCTAGAATTAATTAATTATAACTAGTTTAATTTTCTACACTTGAGGCTGAAGACAGAATATTTAGGTCCTTCTAAACAGCATCCCTACTCCTGACTCCAATGAACAAAAATCAAAATGAGACACAACCTGAATGATTGGTGGAATTCAGATTGTGTCTCATTTGAATTTTTCTGTCAACTCTTCAGCTATATTGTATTTCTCAAAAAAATAAAGTCTAAATTGTGTTTTACAGTTGTGTTTCAAATTACAAAAACAATTAAGCCAAAATAATGTTGTGGCAGTTAATGATGAATCCTTTATGTGTTTATTTTATTGGTCCTATTGTCTAATTTAGTGGTTCTCAACTTGTGGGTCGCGGAGCTGTTTTTACTGTGGGTCGAGAACGTGTGCCTGGAAGAAAAATGCTGTCAAAAAGTCTTATGAAGCACTTTTTTAAACAAGTTTTATTTCATTCAGTTTCTTTGTTCTATCACGCTTTGTACAGTCTGAGGTCCAAACTGCACATTTTTTTATTTAAATAAATAAATAATATCTTAATATATTTAGATAAATCTTGGTGGGTGGCAATTTGTCATGAATTAGTTGATGGGTCCTGAGGCTTGACCAGTTGTGAACCAGTCTGGTCTAATAGACATGAGCAGAGTTTAAGACTAAATAAAGGGTAATCAACTAATAAAATTCACAATAAATGTTTTTTTTTTCCTCAAACATAAACTCCTAATTGATACAAAAATGGAAAAAATACATAATAGGAAAATCCCTTAAAAAATATGATCATGAACTCTCAAATTGTTTTTTTGCAAAATCTATTTTTATACTATTTCTTATCAGAACTTAAACTGCCGCTGACTGTTTCCTTAACATTTACTTTATCTTCCAGACAGTCACATCAGCTGAGTGAAACTAATTAATGACGATCATCTTCCCCCATTGTTGTGACAACACTGTGTTGTGAGGTCAAACCACAGACAGTCATTCTGTTGTAATTGCACTAACAAATGTGCCTGTTAAAACACTTGAATGGCATCGGTGAACAAACACATCCGAGGCTGATAGGACTTGACAACTCAACCAAAAAGCTCCATGTTACGGCTAAAAGAAAACTGTACTGTTGCTTTTCTTTCCTGCTGTATGAATGGCGTTCTTAAGTTCAAACTTGATTCTCAGGCTGCTACTGTCTAGACACCAGGACACCCAAAACCAGTGCATGTGGATCCAGAAAGGTCCAGGGCCTCACGTGCACTGGCTCCAGTTCAGCCCCCAGCTTGATGCGTAAGGGGATGAAAGTAATGATCCATGACCGTGAGGTGTTTTAACATGCGGTGTGTAAATCAATATAACATTAAAAGGAACTGCTTTTATGGCTCTCACAACTCTGCAGCTCATGTTTTATAGGCTGTGTGGTGTTTAGAGCTCGAGCTGACCTCTTAGGTAAAGCCTTGAGCTGCACAGATGAAAAAGATCGCGGGAACTTTTTCGCAGATTTGATTTCACTTTGTGCAACTGGATATTATCAGCTAAAAAAGCCATCAAATAAGAGAAAGAGCAGAGTGTGTGTTTGTGGCCCGTTTGGCCCCCTCTCCCCTTGCAACATGTTCAGAGCTTAGCTTGAAAAATGTCCTGATCCTGAGGTCTTCTTTCCCCCCCCCAATAATTTTTCATCCTCAGCCTTTCAGGGACGAGCCCACATCTGTCTCCGGTCACTATTTACACGCTCTTTCACCATAAAGTACTCTGAGTCGCACATGAACAACCCGCACAAACACACACACACACACACACACACACACACACACACACATCGTCCTCCTATCTCATGCCTAATTCAAACCTGCCTTATGAGTCCCCAGACGGATCCACACTGAGTCGGCTCAACACATGCACACAGACATTCAATCACCGGGAAGCAGCCCGGGCCGTGTATAAATCCATCTAGTAAAGCATCTTCCAGACCGTTCCCAATGCGAATGAGATGTCCCAAAGCCTTATGGTGTTATGTGGCCTCTGCAAAGGCAAGAATGTGATCTATGCCCCTCTAATTGTTGCAGGGGGAGGTTTTATAAGCACATTGTGGATCCGCTAAAAGGACAGATAAATCCTCTGGCTTATAAATCCTCCATTTTCTTATGTCTTGTTTTCCTGGATTTTTAGTTGTGGTGTCTTTTGGCAAAAGAAAACAAAAAAGACAAATTAGTTTAGTTAGCCAGGAATAGAAGATATTTCTTCTCCTTCTGTAATAATGTCAGTATAGAACATGTAGTGCACTATCAGGTCTGATTGGTATTGGCAGGTCTGCTGTCCGTGCCATCTCTCTCCAGACTCTGGTTAGCCATGTCTGACATCTGTTGCTCCCCACGGTTAGGGTGAAAGCCCAGCTGAATAATGCACCAGGGTTAGAGTCACTGCTGGGGGAGGCGCATGCCACTCTGCTCTGCCTCTTCTGGTGCCTGGACCTGCGATGTGCTACAAAACAATTCATGAAAAACATCCGGAGTGGTTCTCTAGGATGGATCATGCACAGTACCGGCTGTAGGCACTTAAAACGGACGGTAATCAATACTTCTATTTTTACAATGGAGTCACATGACTACCTGTGTGAGATGTGGAAAGGGGGTAAATCGAAGTGATCAACCAATTATCAACCTTCTCTGCATTCCCACTCGGCTCTAATAAGCGTTTTAATGTCTCTCTGCATATTATGTTAGTTTAATGTGTTTTATGTTAGCCTGCTGTTGCGTCAGTACCATATGAATCAACTAGTTAGTAGTGATGGGCACTTTGCATGGCAGCCTCTGCCATCAGTGTGTGAATGGGTGAAGAGTGCCTCGAGCAGTCAGAAGACGAGAGAAATGCTATACAAGCTCAACTCCGTTTACCTTCAATTCTGCCAAGGCAGGCAGACGTTTCCGAGCAAAGACTCCACACACTGAGTGAAGCTAAGCTACATGTGCAGCACCAAGTGGCTGATGGATAAAGTTAGCTGAGCACTTCACAGCTCAAAAAAAAAAAAACAATAACCATACAAACCCCTGTATTTAGCATTTTAGAGTCTTTTAGGTTTTGGTTTGACGACCTTGAAGCCGTACTGCTCCAAAGTGAAAACACTCAACATACAGGCTTTTTTTTTTCTAATTCTCCAGCGCCAGATATAAGGCGGACAAACTTAGCTCAACGCAGTGGAGGTGTTAGCAGCTATCGACTAACTCTGCATTTCCCTTCAGCTCTGTGAAACACTTAAGCCTCTTTCGGCTCAATAATGAAACGTTGCAGTTTTGGTTTATTTTTTAATGCTAGCGTTATTGTCTCAGCAGGCGACTGCTATCCAAGCAGTTAGCTGCTAAAAAGCCACAATGGATTTTTCCCTGAGGTGTGGAGAGCAAAACAGGGCTGGGAGGAGAACGAGTATAAGATTTAGATCCTTTAGATGGCAAGGAACATGACTCAAAATGAATGTGAACGTTTTTGAATGTGTAGTAGCTTACCAAAGAGCTTCACATACAGAGGTAGAATAGTACAGGGAACAAGGACCTGGTCAAATCACAGACTAACATATAATAACACTGAATAGTGTAAACAACTCCAACTTTATCTGTCCCCGAAGGGCAATTGGTTTTGCAGCAAGGGCATAGAAAGGGAGATGGAAAAATAGAAAAATACCTTCTAAAAAGCCAATGAGATAATGAGGTAGAAGAGGCACTGTCACTGATATTCATCATTAGTAATAAAAGTCCCAAGTGCAAATTTTAACACGGTGAAATGCTAATCGTACAAAACCACAACAATGTGAGCCTACACGTGTGAGTAATGCTGACAATGTTTTTAACACAAACAGACCACAGCAACACAGCCAAGGTCAGATACAAACTGAGACACTACAGTGAGTCACCATCATCAGCTTCATCATTGGGACCCATAACCAACACAACTGACACAACTTGAATCAAGGAGGGAAATTGCACTAAGGATATCTGTTCTTTTTTAAGGAGGGAAATCAGGAGTGAAACTCAAAGTGAAGGGGGATCTGTCAGTCATCACTGACTGACAGGATGGATTTTGCCTTTAAATAACATATTTTAAAGCTGTTCAAAGACTAAAGGAATGAAGTGAGTTTTGAGCTGTGCTTTAAGTTTATGCATTGAATTTGCAAACGTCGATCATTTCTGTCATTTACAGCTTTTCTGTCAGTCCTAAAGTGTGGCTTAAAATCTGCTCTGCACAAAATGAAAAACGAATTTAACACAAAAATGAAAATACATTCTGAAGCGTGTGCCTTTAAATTTCTTCTTTAACAACCCTTAACTTTTTGTACAATAAATAAGGTGTATAAATCAGGGGCACTGTCTGTTTAAAGTAAACAAGAAGCCACAAAACACCGTTTTGACCCGAAAGAAAGTGTGTGCTGCCGTTAATCCTTCAGACAGAATTTACATACCACCGTTAGTGTGAGTTTCTTGCACGCTCGCTGCAGAGCGTCTGATGCCGAGCTGCTGCGGCTGTCAGCGTGGAAGAATAATCTCCGTTCTTCCCTTTCGCCACAGGCTGCTGACCCCTGGCTGACCTCCGGGGCCAGTGGCTGGGGTGTTAATGTTCACCCTCACCGGGGTCGCACCCAGCATGTTTATTTTACGACATAGGAGAAGGGACCCTCAGAGGGGGAGTGTGGCCTCAGCACATTGACCCCCAAACCCATTATAAAGGAAGGAGGTTACCGAGCTGTAAAGTGGTGTAGTTGCAGCAGGCTAAGCTACTGTCCACAACCATCACAAAGACAAGTTCTCCTCTGAATCCCCTGATCAAGTAAGCTAACATGCTAGCTTGATACTGCTGGGCTAATGCCCCTCCTGGTTTAGACGGCTGAAAGAGAAAACTATTAACACTTTCCCTTTTGTCTTTGCGTGAGTTTTTCCTTTCTGTCGCTGATCCATTTCAGTTCACTTCATTTCAATACAATTCAAATCTTTACTCTTCCATAAGGGGAATTTGGTTTGCAAGCAGGGCTTAAGAAAAACACAATAAACCACCACATTGTGCAGTATGCAAACATGCATCACAGACAGTAGAGGCTGCTGAGGCATGCAACTGAGCTGTTTTGCATTTGTTCATGCTGTAAGTAGAAATCCAAAGAAACTATAAAAAAAAAAAAAAAAAAGGAATGTCATAGTTGACATTTGTTCAAATCCTCCTGCAGAAATCTGTATTTTCCTTTCACACAAGAATCAACATCATCTGAGTTCCTGTTGTGGGAAAATGTTTGCTTAAATGCACATTTGCATTTGTTTGAACAGGAATGTAAGTGCGTGCGTGCGTGTGTGTGTGTGTACGTGTGTGTGTGTGTGTGTGGGTGTGTAAGTGTGTGTGTGTGCCAGTATTGTGCACACATCACTCTGGAGAGAATCCGTCAGCCACGTTTCCAATTCCGCTCAATTTCAGCAAGAATCTCAGTAATCCCGCTGAAGAGCCGCAGTCCTCCCACAGTGACATCCCATAATGGCGCTAACACCGGAGTGGTGGGCACCCAGTTACGACTCCCGGACTCCATTCGGCACACGTTCCCCGCAATCCTCCCCAACCTGTCTGTATGCAAACAGAGCCCCCTCAGAGGAGAACACTGATCTGGCTGCCTTTCCCTGAGCCCTGTGTAGACATATTTAATGCCTCAATAACCACTGCTTAAGACAGAGTGATGAACGCCGGGGGCTTTCATTACCGCCAGAACATTATCCCTGTGTGTATGTGTGTGTGTGTGTGTGTGTGTGTGTGTGTGTGTGTGTGTGTGTGTGTGTGTGTGTGTGTGTGTGTGTGTGAGTGTTAGACAGAGACTACAGTATGTACCTAAATAAGCTTTCCACTGTCATTTACACATCCAGAATGTCAAGCTGCTGTTGTCTTAGGAGAAAAAAAACACACATGGCACCACCTCGGTTGTAGCAGGAGCATATGGCTCACTGGTTTTTCCCTAGTGAATTAGCAAAGCAAAGTCGTAAGAGAGGCTACTAATCGGTGTTTCAGCGTGACATGTTTATCATTTGCATACAATTTCGCAGCTTAGAATAAAAAAAGTTGATGTGCTCCTCTCAAACGAAAAGAAATAACATTGATCACATTCACCCACACATTCATAACAGTTTGTAAAAAAGTTATAACAAGAGGTCAATAGAGAAGAAAAGTGTGGAGAAAAATGTAGGTAGAGACGACAGTTTGTACCTAAATAAGCTTTCCACTGTCATTTACAAGATTTTGCAGCTTGTAGATGACAGAGATTTGAGATTTTTTTTTGCATCACAGTGTCTGGGAGGTGGAGGGGCAGCTGGAGAGCAGGGTAAATACAGTCAGAAATGTGTCACAGCATCAGCGTTGCAGCTTATTGGTCCCTCACATGTGTACACAGTCTGAGACTTAAGCACACGGGCGCACACGCACGCACGCACGCACACGCACACACACACACACACACACACACACACACACACACACACACACACACACACACACAGGTACAGTGCATCTACACAAACAAATACAGATTGATGTTAATTCTGCATTTCCCCCATGGTTCTAGGAGGCGTTTTAGTGTCTTTCGGCTAATTCTTTTGGTTTCTCTGCTATCTTTTTGGAGCTGTGTGCAGAAAGAAAAAAAACTCTAAACATGTCGTCTTTTGATTGAGCAGGTATTTAAAGCAGGGAAGAGATAAATGGGATGCTAGATTATAAGATTTATCAGTATGCTTTAAAGAACACTGTTAGCATTTGGACGCAACTATTTCTCACGGTTTGTGTTTTTCTTCCACTTTGGCGATGATGACAAAAACACCCAAGAGAAAAGTCTATCTCTCCCTGGACACTCATCAACCACAGAGAGAGAGAGAGAGAGAGAGAGAGAAAGAGAGAGAGAGAAGGAGAGAGCTCAATTCAGCATAGGAAACTGTGTAATGTTAATCACAACTCTAATTTGGGCTGAATTAGCATTTTGATGAACTTGCGGGCTGACTCGTGTACTCTAAGCACCTTCAAACGCGGCGCACACAGAGGAAATGGCAGCACAGTTAATTAACGCTTGCACACAGCAGATGGGCTCAGTGAAGGGGCCTGGCGGAAAGAGACACAGAGAGCGAGGGATGATGGGGGGAAAAAAAAGTCAGCGATACTAGGAGAGAGAGAGAGAGAGAGAGAAAAAACTCGATATGAAATTTCCGACAGTCAGTCTCCAAATCAAATGGCCGGTTAAAAAGCAGCAGCTCAGAGAAGACAGGGAGTGCTAAATAATATTTCCGTCTTTTAGAGAAAACAAAACACAAAAGAGTGGGCAATAGCCAAGCGAAAACACAATCTTGGTTTGAACATGCAGCCTGTTTACATATTCCAGCCGTTTCAATCTGGCAGCACAGAGTGGAGCCCAACATGGTGCCTTAGCCTCATTGCTTTTTCACTCCTTCTCTGAAATCTTTTACATTTACAATCCATTGTGTTTTTTTTCCCTTCTTCCTCTTTTCGAGCTTGTTGCTTTTTAAAGAGAAGCTTCCTGGATTTTTTTCCTGTTCCTTTTCTCTCTTTTTTTTATGTCTTCTGCTCTACCTAGACAGCATATATCGCCGACTCCCATCATATGACCTTAAATCTAGTCTGTGCTGGTGCTATGTGTCTACATCTATAATGAGTTGATTCTAAGAGTATAACTGGAGAAATAAGAGAGAAAGAGGAGAGGAAGACTTAAATGTAAAGGTGGATCTTTATGGAAGCATGGGCCCACAGATGAACCTTTTTTTTTACATGGAAGCATTTAAAACCTCTTAATTAAGCATGTTGAAATGTTCATTTAATTTTCCAAAGAATACTTTGTATCTTGGATATCGTTTCAAGTTTTTGATATAATGCTTTTAATCCAACTCACATAAAATGCTATTTGCAAAGACTTGGGTGGAAAAACATGTCACTGTGTCTGGAGCCTGTTCTTGGTGACACATTAAGCTTCTTGAGGGGGGGCCTAGTGGTTATGTCGCACGCCCCATGTACCGAGGCTATAGTCCTCATTGCAGCGGCTGTGGGTTCAAATCCAAACGCGGCCCTTTGATGCATGTCATTCCCCACGCTAGGGCTGGGAGATTGAACGGAAATTAATTATTATTTTGATTATTTTCAGGGCAGAATCGCGTGACGACACGTCCAATCCGCGACATGGAAGCATGGTCCGTCGTTTTGGACACATTTTGTCTTCAGGTAAGACGACACCGAACAAAAAGACAACACTGCGGAAAAACTTAATTTCTACTTTAAAACTGAAATGTGTCGTTTTCAGTTCATGCAATGCTTTGATTTTAGTTTGAAATATTCAATAAATAACCACAAAATAGTTAATCAGATATTCTTTCTTTATAAAAAAAATATCCCAGCTTTAATAGTTGAGCATATTTACAGTAGAGACCATGTCAGTGAACTATGAGGGCAAAAAACAAAAATGTAATCGTTAATTAATCGTGATATTGATTTCAGGTCATATCGCCCGGCCCTATGCTTTCTCCTCCCAAAATGTCCTGTCTCTCTTCAGCTGTCCTATCCAATAAAGGTGAAAATGGCCTCAAAAATATACTGTAAATAAAAAATCTTCTTAAGGAAGACTTGGGAAACTCCAGGTAGAAACCATACATTTATGCAAAAAAAGAAAAGAAAAAGTCTTCTTATTCTTTTTGGCAATTTCAGAGATGGCTGAACAAAGTTTGGTAAGTTTCCACACTAGTGATGTGACTTGAATTTAAAAAACGAAAAAGAAAAATCATGGGATGTGGAGTTAGGAAATGACTGAATTTACCAGACGTCTGATGAAGCTGCCCATCATCTCTGCTTGAAGCTGAGGAAGAAGTTTAGAAGCTACATTAGTTCCTGCTATCATAACACACCAGGGCCGGTTATTGTCAAGAAGCTCACAATTCAATTCAATTTCAATTCTTTGGGTCATTATTGGATTCTTTATTGGGGCATATTGATTGATTCATTAATACGTCTAGATGACAGAAATACACAGATAATTAATTACAGTTCTGATATTTGTTATAAACTAATACAAGTGCACACATTTAACAAACTGACTCCAAAATAATATTTTACAGACGCTGTTTAGTCAAATGGGGCCTCTGCACAACCAGAATCACAGTATGATGGAGTGGGGATTCATTACAATGGAAATAAATGATTTCGGTATTTTCTGAATTGATAATGAGTTGGAAAGTAAAATATTGTAATGCATTGATGAATCAACATGAATAACATACCATTAACAATGGCTTAACTCATGGTAATAACATTGCAATTTAGGTACTTCTGTACAAATGAAAGTAAAAAATCTCTGCTTTTAATTCACTGTGGATTCTTTTTTAACAGTCCATCATGGATCCGACAATGTAACGAGAGTGCAGGGTCAAAAATTCTATTTCTGTCCACCATCTAGATCTACAAAAAAAGCTTCATGTCTTTGTTTAATCTGAGATGCTGAAGTTTCTTTTTTTGTTTAATTCAATTTCACTAAAGCACATTTATAAAAGGTATATAATACATTGTATGTGAGTTAATGCAAGTATAGAGCATCAAGAACCAAATCCTGGATCTTGGAGCTGGAAGGCATGTGAGGGGGAAATGACCTCTAAGTGTCTTGCTCACCAGTCTTCTTCTAACCTTTTCTCTGAGTCCTTTCCTACACAACCTTCACTAACCCACACCCCCTCACAATACTTTTTTTTTTTTTTCATGCTGGGGAGAAATTCAGACCAGGCTTCCCACTGTGAAGGGTGATTTATAAAAACACAATAAAAATGGAAAGATTGGTGAGACTCCTGTGGCGGAGAGAGGGGTGGGGGGGTGGGTGGAGGGACGGCAAAGCGAGCTCCCCCGGTGTGACGGCCTGTGGTGGGGGCATTAACAGTATCTTCTACCTGCGGATCAGAGCGTGTACCCGGAAACCTGTCAGTCACTGCAGAGAGGTACATGGTGACAGGAAGCTGCACTATTTGCTAGGATGGTTTGTTAAAAGAAATGGGGGTTAGGGCACCAAAATGTGACTAAAGTGGATTTTTTTTAGGGCTAAAAAATCATATAGGGAATTCATTTGTACTGAGGAGGATGTTAGAATAGACAATACAATGACCTCTGACTTTTTAATGGTACTGTGTAAAAAAGATAGGAAAGAAATTAGATCCTGATGATGGACACCTTCACAGACCAAGAGGTTGAAAATGCAAGGTTGTGTAAACATTAGATGTGATGGTTTTGTTTAGAAACATCTAAAAATGACATGTTAAATGTAACAACACTGTTAAACGGCATGTGCTCTATTCCCCTGTTTTTTTTTTTCTGTCAGAAATGAGGAAAAAATAGAGGTAGAGCCTTGAAGGATCTATTTTGAGTCCAGTTGAAGCCATTAAGACAACACACACACACACACACACACACACACACACACACACACACACACACACACACACACACACACACACACAACGAAGGAGATATCTGCTCCCAGACAGCAGGAGAATCTCCAATTACGGCAGGATGCAGCATCAATTTAAGACCTAATTATGTGCGTAATGAGCTCACCGTCATACGTCCGCGTCCCCGTCCCCGCGCCCGCTGTTCTAACCAACAGCCCCCCCTCCCCCTCTCCTCCCCCTCCCCATCCTCCTCCATCTGAGCGCGAGGTATCTAATTAAAAAACTACATGCGCTGCGGCGCTCTCATCTGATTCACACCGTGGAAATTAATCCTCAGATAAACGGGTGTGACGGACACCAAAACTATCGCCTGAGCTCTGGTTTGGCTCATTGCTCTCCGATAAGGGTGTAAACTGTTTTGCATTTGGATTTTTGCCGGGAAAAAAATAAAAATAAATTCACAAGTCCAGAATTGCTTGATACAAAGAGAACTTGATCAGAAGGGAAATTTGATAAGAGGAAAAAATGAGCTCTGTGTTGTCCATGTGGAAGAAATAAATAGATAAATCATGCAAAGCCAACCTCATGATTACACTTTCAAATTTAGAGTCCAAGAATGAGCACATATCCTCTCCACTTCACAGAATCCAGAACCTCTTCTGTTTTAAAAACCCTCTCATTGTTGAGGAATAAAGAAGAAAAAACGCCTTCACTTCAGAGAAATTCTGAACCCAAAAGGTTCTAATCCAGACCAGTGGGAGGCAAACTTTAGAGAAATAAAGTGTGGGGAAACGAGTGGAACCACTGAAGCAGGTGAGCAGGTCCATGCTCCGCAGGTGGAGGATTTACAGCCTCGTGATTAATAGACAACTAACAGCAGCATCATGAGGAATGCAGCGAAAGGAATAATAACTCACACTATCTGGTGTGTCTACACTTCATGGGTGGGTGCTTCTTAAACAAAAGTAACCAAATCAACCCATTTCATCAAATTGTCAATTCAATTATTTAACTGGGGTTTTTTTTTTTCAGTGCAAAGAAAAAAAAAACCTTCTCGATGAAAAGTTGTAGCCTGTTAATTGATTACGTTCAAGGTGATCGGACCTATTTGCACTCAGCGCGTTATGGGCCTACACGTAGCCTATTATTCATTTCGGTCGATTTCATGATATGAAGAAAACATTAATTTCACATGATGAGAAATGTGAGTCAACTGATTCTAATTGTCTGTTTTAATCCATTAAATACATCTTTATGCTGTTTTCTTTGGTTAAAAAAAAACATGTTTTTAACTTTTTGTTCTGGATGTTTTCCTTTAAAAAATCACCTACTGAAGCTTTTATTTAGCCCATCACCTGCAGAACATTCCCCCGCTGCGCTGTTTTAAGCGGATTTATTCATTTATTTCTGCTTGATCCGTGATCTCCACGCTAATGACAAAAACACAACAAGATCACATCGAAGCTCACTCAGGCCAACGGTACGAATACCTTGGCGTACAAAGTTGACGCCCACGGTTGGTCTCCAATCACGACATTACTTTCCACGCTCCCGGCCAATCAGAGCAGGCTGGGCACAGAGTGGGCGGGTCCCCGGCAGCTCCAGAGAGGGACATTGAGATAGTGGAGGAGAGCAGGCTTGTTGGGCACGAATGCCACTCGTTGCGCGTACTTATAATTTGGAGAGGTGTATGCAGTGCACGGCCCGGTCGCCTTTCCAGGTGGAAATCCACGAGGAGCTGAGACCGAACTTAACTGGGACGACTGGTGAACCCGGTTCAGGACAGGTGAAATTCCCAGCAGGCTGCTGGGAATGCTACAGGATCGATTCCGATGCTGGGAAATAACAGTGTCAGCGCGGGTAGGAAGACTGCAAATAATTCTGTTAACAAGTCTGTCATCCCGCAGAGCTAAAAAAAAAAAAAAAAAAGCGAAGACTATTTCATTTGATAGAAAAAAATATATATAGGCTAAATAAATCTGACTGTGAGTTTTTTTTTTTTTGTTTTTTTTTTAAATCTCAGTTGTTTTCCACAACGCAGTTACGTTTCCGGAACTGTTGAGTCAAAACGCAGCGATCTGCAACATGACGTATGTTTCTTATTATTCTTATTTTTTCACAAGCAAAATAATAATTTGAATATCAGTGGACCAAGAATTGAATTGTTTTAAGATACATATCAAAGGCTGTCAGTTTTTTTCTAAAATCAGGCCTACAATTTACCATAGCCTATTTGCAGGGAGCTTAAAAAAACACGATTGAATCCTTTAGGGGGATGAAATAAGAGGCTACGTTTGCTTTTTTTTAATTTCATGATAATAAAATAACTCTAAGGGATATTGTATCTCATTGAAGTTTTTTTTTTCTGCTTCCCTCATCGTTAGCACCTATATCTTTTACGCTTCGGTCATTCTTTTCTGCTCCGTTTTGTGCAAAAAAAAAAAAAAAGAAAAGCTTAGCCTATTATTTAAACACAGGGCCATTGTTTTTCCAGGTCCGGCTCCATCGTTCTCTCAGGCCTGCATCAACATTTTGAAGCAGGACACTTGCATCGTGTCCGACCAAACCGTGTAAAATCAGGGACACTGCAAATGCATCTGGATATGGAAATAATGTGTGTTTTTCCTGTCTGTGTTTTGCAGGTCATGGATGAATTGTCGCTGCAGAACAGTGGAGGTTTATCTACAACCAGTTGATGTGTCACTGAGCCTAATCAGGAATTTACCATAATAATATTTATTTTTTGGGGGTTCCACTGTGTCTATTAAAACTCAAGCCTCTCTATTAATTAAGACAAATCAGCGATGAAAACGAGGCAAAGCAGGGAGGATTCAGTCAAAGAGCTGATGTGAAGGACTACATTCAGACCCGGAAGGATTTCTCAGTGAATCGGCGCAGAGATGAAGGAAAAATCGAAAACTGCAGCAAGGACTAGACGAGAAAAGGAGAACAGTGAATTTTATGAACTGGCTAAAATGTTGCCTTTACCGTCCGCCATCACCTCCCAGCTGGACAAAGCGTCGATCATAAGACTGACCACAAGTTACCTGAAGATGAGGATTGTTTTTCCTCAGGGTGAGACATTGAACGCACCACTGTCAACTCCGCTGAGATATTTTTTTTTTTAACACGTCATCTCTTCAGTGACAATACACGGATTTTTTACAAACATATTCATTATTTAACCTACTTTAAAACAATAGTGAGACATTTTTATTTTATCAAGGTGTTTGCATGTTGTCGAGGTCACAAAGTGTGAATTTATTCACAGCCACCGAAAAAAAGGCTCTAGGGGACTAAAGTCATTATTTAACATCATAGGCTATTCCACTAGTTGTTTTTATATAGCCTAATCAAAAGTTGCTACAATATTTATTGTTTTAAAATACAAATATAAAGCCGAGGCTACATTTGAGTAATTTTTAAATCGACTTTAGTTGTATTAGTCATACTGTAGCCTGTACTCATAGCCTGGCTAATTGAAGATCGAAAAAAAACAAAATTGAAGGCAACTTAGGTAGCCTAAAGACACAACGTCACAGGCTCATTTTAAATCATTCGATGTTAAAATGGTTTAGATGATTCAGGAACATTGCAGCCATATTTCCCTGATCTGCAGGGAGCCTTGCCTAACGGATTATGTTGGTTTTTAATTCAGTGTCTAAAGGAAACGATCTGCCACCATCTTTCAAACAGCCCCTCTCTACAGGCTGCTTTCACTGCGTGACTGAGAACCAGACGGACCAATTATGAATGAAAAAAGGCCCTGCACGGCCTCTCATCACCCAGAGCCACGTGAACACGAGACACACTGTCTTACACATGCTCCAGCTTTTATGCAAGAAAAAAAATATGTAATGATCTCCCATGAAATCAGAGAAGCCACACGTAAACATGAGTATATTCCTGTCATTAAATTTGACGTGGAAGAAATAGCCTAGAAAGACTAAGATTTAAAAAATAAATAGCCTAAATAAATATTAAGAAAAACGACTTTGATATAATGCATCCTTCCGCAGAAAAACAACAACATTGTGTTGTACTCTCTTTTTACATTGTTCTCTTCTGGCGGAGTGATATTAAGCTACATGTCCGACAACGCAACCTATCCATATCATTTTCGATTGCAGCAGGGAAGCGAACATCTATCATTTACTGATGATACCACAGCTCCATGAGATTTCTAATACATTTAAAATAACAGCACTGCTGATCTTCTTTGTTCAGTTTCCTCTCCTGCTGAACAGAAGAGGCATAGCCTATTTTTTTGTCCAATTTAAATTTAGATTTATTTTAACCATAAAAAAAATCTCATTTGATATTTTCTCGCAGTTGTATCGTGGTATTTAAATGAGCCTATGTCATCTCGTCACAATTAAGGTCTAATTACAGTCGTTTGAAGAGGCACGTTGCCCTTGAATGCACCTTGTAAACACCAACAGAGAGCTTCTGAGCAACATGTGACACACAGGAGCGCACTGTGTGAATGCTTTAACACTAAATAGGCCTTTTTAATAGGCACGCCTGCAGGCTCGAGAGTATGTGTGAGTGTGTGTGCTTGAGTGTGTGTGTGTGTGTGTGTGTGTGTGTGTGTGTGTAACCTATTATATAGGCTACAGCTTGAGAGACAGCTTTTTCAGTTGGCCAACTGTAATACCACAGACAATGTAGAATTATATGGTCATATATGGTATCGTATAACCTATTTTAATTGTTAATATTAATGAAAAGGTAAATTGCATTAGCAATAGCCTGAAAGCCAAACATTATTATTTGACTCTGCAGGTCTGGGTGAAGCGTGGGGTCACACAAGCCGAAGATCCTTGGAAAATGTTGGACGAGAGCTGGGGTCTCATTTACTGCAGGTAAAGCCTATTATTATTATAATAAAGACAATACAATATAACTACGCGGCAGTGTCCGTCATAACGACAAATGTGTATCTATGGCTTCTCGTTTATTCACAGACGTTGGACGGCTTCATTTTCGTTGTGGCTCCGGATGGAAAAATAATGTACATCTCAGAGACAGCGTCAGTCCACTTGGGACTGTCTCAGGTCCGTTTTCCAAAAAAAAAACAAAAAAAAAAAAACACATTCATCTATTTCTAATATTCTGCATTCCTGTGATATTCTGCTGAAATCTAAATATACACACAACCACCAGACAGTTATGACGTGTTAATTACCTGAGTTATTGTCAACAGGTAGAGTTGACTGGGAACAGTATTTATGAATATGTCCATCCTGCCGATCACGACGAGATGACCGCCGTGCTGACGCCGCATCAGCCCTATCACTCACACTTCGTCCAAGGTAAAAACACATTTTCTATCCAAATATTCCCGAAGTGCAAATGTCGACGTCTTTATGCAATCGAATTACAATTTACTGTGTGTGCAATCTGCATGTAGCCATTAGAAATGTCAGTGTTACACAGATGGGAGACAGACGCAGATGGAGTCTGCAGTGTGCGTAATCTGCTCTATGCGTTATCTGGAAATAGAAATCATCTTAGTATTTGTGTATTCAACTATTATTGTGTTTTCGTATATTTACACAGATCATAGGTTCATTTTGTTATCACTGAATATTGTTAATAAAATTGAGGCCTTTTTTTTCTCTCTAAGTGAGTCACGGTGCAGTTTGAAACGTTTCCAAATACGCAAAAAAAAAGTAATAATAATAATACAGCGACAGTCTATGAGATTTTCTAAATGTTGTTGTAAATCAAACAGTCTAAGATATATATTTGTTTCATCCTTCAGAATATGAAATGGAGCGCTCTTTCTTTTTGCGGATGAAATGTGTGCTGGCCAAAAGAAACGCAGGCCTGACTAGTGGTGGATACAAGGTGGGCATTACAACTGTGTTTACGGCTCATGATATTTAATAAGGTCGTTATTCATTAATGAAACAATTCATTGCAATCAATTAGTTACGTATTTAAAAAGCTTTAATTATATTTAGTAGACTACAAATCTTATTTTAAAATATTAGGATATATATTATTATGTAATGTGTCTGATGTGAAAAAAAATGTTTCTTTTAAAGTACATTTTGCTCCATGCAGTAAATAATTCAACTTCATTACACCTTGTAATAAAGATGCATTTCTGGGGTTTTCCTTTTCCTCACTCTGTCTTGCCCCCTCCTCAGGTGATCCACTGCAGCGGCTACCTGAAGATCCGTCAGTACAGTTTGGACATGTCCCCCTTCGAGGGCTGCTATCAGAACGTGGGTTTGGTGGCCGTGGGTCATTCACTACCGCCCAGCGCTGTGACGGAGATCAAACTGCACAGCAACATGTTCATGTTCAGAGCCAGTTTAGACATGAAGCTCATCTTCCTCGACTCCAGGTACAAAAGCAATCAACTATATTGTGACTGTATTGTCTTTCTTTTTAGATCTTTTTTGTTGTTGTGTGTAAAGCATATTCAGCGGACTTGAACCAGCTCTGAGCAGCTCCACAGATACAACAGTTGCCTTTTTAACACAAGAATTACAGAGAAATCAAAGAATCCCTGTATCAGTGTGTATATTCTTTAACAGAGCTGATTAATTCGTCCTCAGGGTGGCCGAGCTGACAGGTTACGAGCCCCAGGACCTGATAGAGAAAACCTTGTACCATCACGTCCACAGCTGTGACACCTTCCATCTCCGCTGTGCACACCACCTCTGTGAGTCACAACCTGCTCTCTCTCTCTTCTTCTACAAGACCTTGCTGCAGACAGTCTCACACAAACACACAACGGCACAAACAAATGTCTGTGCTGAGATTAAGCTCTCTCTTCTGCCTCACTCTTTTCTTCCCCTCAGTGCTGGTGAAAGGCCAAGTCACCACTAAGTATTATCGTTTCCTGGCCAAGCACGGCGGCTGGGTCTGGGTCCAGAGTTACGCCACCATTGTGCACAACAGCCGGTCATCGAGACCCCACTGCATAGTCAGCGTCAACTATGTCCTAACGTGAGTCTCCCTCAATGATTTTTGACCTAAAACTGAAGGAAAGTTATTTTCAGGGAGCCGCTCCCACGAAATGGATGATATCAAGCTCGATATATTTTTGGCTGTACTTTTTAAAGAACGTTAAGTTATTGTTAAGTGGTTGAAAGCTTTTATGTGTAACTGTGAATCGTGCAAATTTTTCGAAAGTTAAGTCGTTACATTGATTGCTTTTTGGACTGCGATCGCTGAAATGACAGCTATGTGAAGATAGTAACACAAGGCTAGGGCTAAAAGCAGCTGCATATTTAATGGTGTTTGCAGCGGGAACACAGCATTGGAAATTTAACCAGATTAAGCAAGAATCATATCATACACTCCTGTGATCCATGCTCGCAGCTCACTCGATGATCCGTCAGGTTCTTTGTCTCTTGGAGAAATCCTTCTCTTCATCCCTCTGTAGCCTCTCTGAGCAAATCTGCCAAATACTGCTGCAGGGCTCAGGCAGTTGTGTGTTATGAGAGCACAAAGCACACTTAGGCCCCTCGGAGACAGCAAGACAAACACTGGGGTTCAACCCCATCAAAAAACCTCTACTGTCACCATCGATCTGCAGTCCGAGGAAGCAAAATCGATCAAACAGGGAACTAGGAATCAATAGCCATCTCATAGCTGGAGCACATGTTGGATTTTCCTTGTTAGGTTTTCTTGATCCACATGTCGCTTTTCTGAGTGTGTGCGAGTCCTTCTGTGTGCGTGTGTGTTTGTGAGTCTGCACACGTGTAGCGCATGCATACAGCTGCACTCCGGGTATCGATTTCCTCAATGCAGTTAGAAGAAAACAAAGTAACTACATTAAAATGACAGTGAATTTTTTACAGCAAAACGAGCTCTCCCACAGATATAGCCAAACAGCTAACGCTTAGCACTAGCGCGACTACACGACATAAAACAACGACATTTAAAAAAGCAAGCACAAATTCAATCACCTTGCTCTGACAGCATTTTAACCCGGCATGAATCCATTAATAAATCATGTTTAGAGGTTGGCTGGTGGCGTATTTTCAGGCATGAGGTGCTCTGACATTGACCCTGAGGTGGAATTCGGCTAACACAGCTGAGTTTGCACAACGGCCCGACATTATTGGCTCAGACACAAGTCAGCCAGGGCGCAGATAGGATGCAGAAGCAGCCACGGCAACTATACCTGCAAGAGCAAATAACACTCACACTGTGCACTGGCTCTCCAAACACAGTCGTTCCCCAGAGGTGTTGTACATGAAGAATGGGTCATATTTAGAGTCATATTAAAGAGGCGGACTGTGCAGGGTCAGGGATGGGCCACAGGGTTTAAAATGCCAGGCAGCTGCTATTACATACTGTTGATGTGATAAGTTAAGAATAGGCTCATGTTTGCTGAACACTTGACACAGGAGCCTTTTTCACTCCCTCGACAGTGACGCTTGGATCGAGTTCAGCCACAGGACAGTGGGTTAAAGTGTCAAAGATGTTGTACAAGCTGCATGCAAGGGTACATGTAAAAAAAAGTTTTTATTAGATTCCTGCAGAAGAGGAAGAGTGCATAGATCGTTTCTGTGCACATGCATGCGTCTGTGTTTGCACACTGCTATTTGGCATGGTCTAGCAATGGTTATACTGCTAAAAGGAATGATTAACTTTCTTCACATTGTCTGTTGCTTTCTCAGAAGTGGGAGAGCTTAATCTCTTGAGCTTATTTTAAATGTTGTTTTCACATCTCATAGTTATATTGTCCTTCGTGGCATTAAGAGTTCGTTTGCAATATGTCTGTGCAGCTGTGTATCTGTATTTAATATTGGTGGAGATGTCTGCTGCAGATAAATTACTGATTATGTCACTTGGTGCAACACTATCACAAAGACTGTGTAAGATACAAAGAGAGTATCAGTGTGATATGCTGGAGATGTTAGCGTAGAGGTTTAAGGAGCACTGAAATGATTGATCTGTAGGGGAAAGGTGAACAACGCTATATGCCCTCCTTCAACAACAATCAAAGTTGCCCTTTGCAAGCACTCAACCATCAACAGCGCAATGTACCTGCTCAGTGGTCTGCAGAAGACAAAGCTAAGACTTTTTAAGAGTTGAGATGCATTCATATTTAGATAAAACGTAAGAGTCTAATGCATCTATAGGGATTTGTGTTTGGTAATGTGGAGCTGATGCCAGCAAGCAAATGATGACAAAGTCACCAAGCAGATGTTTTTAAATGTATAGTAACGCCTTAGTTAGGTCAGCTAGCATGCTAACATTGGCTGATGGGAAGGTCATTCGTTTTAGAGCTGTCCCAGTAATCAACAATCTAATCAGGAGCTCATTTAAATGGCAAATATTTTGATAATTATTCATATGGTTCTGAGATTTTTGAGCAAAAATGTTTAACAGTTTCAGAAAGATTTGCAGATTTTTTACATGAAAATTATTTGGGTTTGAATTGCTGGTTTCAGAAGTTGAGCAATTTGAACAGTTTTGGTTCAGGAAAATTGTAAAATAATTTTAAACAATAATTTCTTACATTCATAAACTTAAAAACTATTTCACAATCATATGAAAAATTGACAGATGATTGGATAATGAAAATAAATGCCCATCATAAAATGTCTATATTACATGAAACCCTATTAGTTTCTCAAGTATTTTCCTTAAGTTCTGATTTTTCCCCTGGTTCCCTTGGCACTGTCCTGAGGGGGGAATTAACACATGCAACTAGTTTCTTTGCAATCTGTCCTGAAGGTGCTGAGTAATTACCCTCAAAATCAAGATAGTTCAATTTTGACCAAAGTTGTCCTCTATCCAGAATTACAATACCTAGAGCATCTAGCTTGGCTAAAAAGCCACAAATTTGATAAATATGGGTTAAAACTGCACATTTGTCTCTAATATGTATTTTGCTTGTGTCAAAAGGGATACTGAGTACAAGGGAATGCAGCTGTCATTGGACCAAATGAGCCCAACCAAGCCTGCCTTCCCTTATGCCGACAATCACAGTGAAGACAGGAAGAGTACCAAGT
The DNA here is from genome assembly GCF_963584025.1 of Labrus mixtus. NCBI lineage: Eukaryota > Metazoa > Chordata > Actinopteri > Labriformes > Labridae > Labrus > Labrus mixtus. The sequence goes on along the minus strand of NC_083623.1, from coordinate 10,379,425 downwards.
CACGTCTGACCCCAGCGAAGGCCAAAGCCAGAGTGTCACCCTACCCCCAGGTAATAAACAGCCTGTATAATGGTAGCTCCATTATTATTAACCAAGAAAAGAGACTTGTGCAGGCTTGCTTGTTAAAAATAATCTCCAAGGCTAGAATGTGATTTTTTGTTTTTTTTGACTGCAGTTTTCAGCTTTCAACCCAGAGCGTTCAGAGTCGGACCAAGACAGCCAGTGGGGAGGGAGCCCGCTGACTGACTCTGCGTCTCCTCAGCTGTTGGACCCCACTGAGGCTGCGGAGGCATCCTGTGCCTACCGACTGTATCCCGAAGCAGGATCCTTGTGTTACGGCCTGGGTCTATCAGAAGATGATCTTGCCCATGCGACAACCCATCCTCACACCACCACATGTGACCGGGTGCGATGCCAGAGTGGCCGCTACTTCTTAGGAACGCCACAGTCGGGAAGGGAAATGTGGTGGGACGCCACGCGCTCTGTTCTCTCACTGCCGAAGTCGTCTGCGGAGAACAGTGAGGGCTATGAAATCACATCCTACCATGGAGCCATTCACGGTGAGGTGTCAGGGTTGAGACCACAACCATCTGTCTCTGAAAATAGCTCTGGCCTAGGTTCTCCTGGTAGCTGTTTTCCAAATGTTATTATGGGACATGCTAAGTTGTTTACGCCGTCTCTTGCCAGTGTGGTGATTGCTACCATCTGTTTAAAAATTGCCTGCAATTGAAAGCCAAGTTATTCTACATCTCGAACTGGGAATCAACCCCCAGTGTGCTTCTGCCAAGAGATTCAGTGTAACGGACCACAATTCTTTATACATTTAAAGAAGAATTACACACTTACATAGGCAACTTTTGGTTTAGAAAACTTGTACTAGTATTTGAGAAGAAGTGTAGGAGGCAGATCATGATCTGAGCAGTCTTAACATTTGGGAATGCAAGCACAAAGGATCAAATTAAGTAATAACACAATGTTGTTTTTTTTAAATCATCTGTATTAAAATATGGCCATTGAACTCTCCTTACAGGTCGGGGTCACTGGGATGAAGACAGTGTAGTGAGTTCACCTGATGGAGGTGGGTCCACCAGTGATTCAGGTGAGCGCTACCATGGTGACCACTTCCGGGCAACCCCTAGAGAACCAAGCAAGATGGAGACCCTAATCCGAGCCACGCAGCAGATGATCAAAGAGGAAGAGACTCGTTTGCAGCAACACAAGGCGCCACTGGACGTCTCTGGACTGGCCAAAGCTCACAGTCCATGTTTTACCTCCACGCTACCCCACCACTCCCAGCTCACCATGCCCAGTGTGGTGTGCCGTGGTCCTGGAGCCCCCAGCATGGACCTCTCCTCTGAACGCCTCCATCACCGGGATGGAGTCAAAGTTTCTTGTCCACATGACAATGACGACAACACAACCAGCCCGGCGTCCATTTCACGTCTCAGCAGCCCCAGCTCGGATGGGATCCCTAGATCAGGCCTTTCCCTCGCCAAAGACTACATGCAGACTGATCTTTCACCTCACTCTCAACAACCCCAAGGAAGCCCGCTGCTCTACACAGCCCAAGATCGACAGCCGCTGGACAGGCAAGCGGCTTACGCTTTAACCGGGTACTCTCTGGAGCACCTGTACGACCCAGAGAACCTGAGGAGTTACTCCAGCCTGGCCTGTGGGGGAGTCCAGTATGATATGGCATCCCATGTCAGGATGCAAGCGGAGCAGATGCAGGGACATAAGGCCACCTCTGTTATAATAACCAATGGGAGCTGACGATATCTGGTGCACATAGGTTCTGTTCTCTAGAAGAGGATGGCGGACGATGGTGGAGGCTTTATGCACAAGTAAACACGGACCAGCTGCTTGACGCAAACGACGGGACAAGAAAGACCAAACGAGTAATTGTGCTTGATTGGTTTGTCCTTGGTGGCCCATTGAGCACATCTTGTTTTTGTCGGCCTTTGTGTCACACCACTCTTCTACTCATCGTCAGAGGAACTAGTGTTAAAGAAAAAGTGACACTGGGTATGCCACTTCACAGGGAGGAAGTTTGCTCCCTTTCATAGGAGTACAGTGTTATTTTAATGGAGATTGACTGAATTTACCTCCCTGCAAAAGGCAACTCAAGTTCTGAATCTAGTTAAACATCAAGCCAGTGTTTCTGTTCCAAAACACCTCATGCATCATTGGCCATGTAAGTTAATCTGTCCGGGACACGGTTTCCAAAGGTAGTAAAGAAAGTGTGTTGTTCCATTGCCCCTTCACCTGAAAACTGTCGCACGGAGTGTAATGTTTGACATGAGAAGTGCAAAATGGAAAAGGCAAGCGTTTCACTATTGTAAGATGTCAATGTTTCCTGGTATTTATTTGTCAGTGAGCTGTTTTCTGTATGTGTCATTTTTTTCTGTCCGAGTAGAACCTTTACTGGTTGAATAAAATGAGTTTAGGTGTTTGGATTACACCAATATTAGATTTTCTTAAAAATTAATGAAAAGGGAAAAACAGAGAAAAATGCCTTTGATATGTAAAGTGTTGGATAAACAGGTAAACTTCTGATTCATTGTTAAATGCCCTCCCACACACAGGTAATTGACCTTTCCCCTCTAAGTAGGCATGGGATGTTTTCACTTATATTTGGGTCTAAAAAGATCACATAAGAGGGTATTATTTTTCCTGTTATCTCACGTTACTGTTACCCAACTAGTAAGCATATGGAGAGTATGCTTTAAACTTCTGAAGAACATATTGTTCTTTAAAAAATCCATTCTTATGTCATGAGAGCCTAAAGGGTTAAGATAATTGATACAAGCCTCTCTAAAAAAAACATGTTGAATGTCTTTTATTTCTAATTTATTCTATGATGTAAATATCATCACACTATGAACTTTTGGAAAAGTAGTTACCAGATAATTTATTAATTGGTTTTAAAAAGTCTCTAAATCTAAATACAGTTGTAAACAAAGAACTTTTGTCTCTGTAATTTTATTGTTGTACATTTAACTGTCAAACTGCTTTGAATGTTACACACACACACGATGCTGCCGACTCAAACAGTCAATGACTGTGATTTAAATACATAATGTAGACGTACAACGCTTTTATGTATTCATTGAAGACCTAAAGGACAACTGTATACAATAGATGTTGACATGTATGAATACTTATGGATTTGAATATGCATATAGATACTCAATAAGTTAAGATAGTATTTCCATGTCATTGAATTACAAACATCTTGCCAACACCACAGGATCATAATAAATGTCTGATTTGTTATAAATCTGAAATATATGCACAGTAGATAAAGACAAAAATAAGAATATGCAGAAGCAGACGGCCGTGGATTTTACTGTTACTTTGACACTGGAAACGGAAACCTGGAAAAAGTAACATGGTTTCCTAGAACAGCTGGGTACTGTAGTTTTTGACAAACTCTACCCAACTTGTAGTGTGCAGTGCATGCATTCATTTGGTACTCTTTGAGTTTGACTCAAACTACAATGCCCATGTGCATTGTACAGAAATGTCTTAAGGGTAAAAAGAGGTTGCCTTTTAATTTTTTTTTTTGATAGTTTTTACACATTCTTGAAAAGAAAGAAAATCCAGGATATCTACATCATACTCTTTCATCAATTATTAACTGAATCTACATGTCAAATATTTGGATGTACAAAGTATTATTTTGCATGAAATAGTTTTTATACCACAGCCTATGCTGCTATATGACACATACCTGTAGGATCAACGTACATTAAATTTGAAAAACGGAGACAATAGTACAACACATTTGTTCTGGGATTTGGTTTTTCATTGGATCTGTTGAAAATAATTTAAAATATCAAAATCCCTATTCCACCATTTATTTTTATATTGTACCTCACCACAAATAAGCTGAAGGATGACATTGTTTCACATTATTATTCAAGTCATTACCACAGCACGCTGCTAATAGGACTACAGTGCTGTCACGTTGTAAATGTTCTTTCAGCAGCACGTTCCTGTTGTTTGGAGCTGTTGAACCTGCACATTTAGCCGCTCTGACCTCTGCTCAGAGCCAATTTGGCTGCCATGTATTTTAATATATGTAAGTTATTCACATGTAGCTGGAGAGCTGGCTGGCCTGCCTGGCTGGCTGTCTGAGCTGGGAGGGACCTGGACCTGCTCTGGGCCTGGATGCAGATCCCCCATCAGTCACCTCTGACGTGACCATGTGATGGTGTGCCAGATATCAGTGCTGCTGTCATTCCAGGAGGTGCAACTGCACTGATGTTGACATCACCAAAGTTTAGAAAGGGTGTGTGAAAGTGTGTGTGAGTGTGTGTTTATTGCTAAGATGCTTCAATAATGGGAGGTTTTTTTCCCCCTCTAAATACTGAGGCTTTTGCCTGATGTGCCCTGAAGGCTTTCACGTGTAGAGTCAACTACAACTGTGGCCAAACACTGGGCCCTCTGCCCAGACTTTGCACACTTACAAACACCCTCTTTACCCCTACACTGAAAATCCTCTCCACGCCCCCATAGTCCTTTAGAAAGAAGCTGGTGATTTCACAAGAACCAGTTTCTCTTCGATTTAAAGACAATAAAAGCTAATCCTAAACAACAACAAGCACTCCTATTTTTATGAAACTAAAATAAGCAACAGTAGGATGTTTTTGGGACAAAAGTTTAGAGAAGACAGCAAGATTTTTTTTTTGGTTAAAAAAACACTGCAGACACACGATAACACTTTTCAAAGAGGTAAAAGTACAACCTTTGTCTGCGAGGGTTTCCAAAATGAACCATGAGTCCCTCCGAGGACATTTAATGTTATTACAATATTTCCATCTGAAGTTAGGGGAGGTAGGAGAATAAACTTGGAAAATGGAAAATTCCTGTGTAAAGCATAAATACTTCAGAAATGTATTCAATGGCAAATTGAGTTATTTTCCATCACAGTCAACAGAAAACAAAGAGTCTGCAGAGGTAACAAACTGACAATGGAGGCCACTCTTAAACTGAAACAGAGGAATCTTTGAAAGTTTAAGTAACAACTTAAGATGTAAGTGGAATAAAGCAGATGTTAGGTCTACAATTAAATTAATCAGAAATAAAAACAATTTAAAGAAAACGCGTTTTAAGCTAATGATTCTTTTAACCCGTAGGAACCGCCCAATAATGAACCACAGTACTACAAATATAATCATTTGCAGTGAAACTACTATGCTACTGCTGATAAAAAGGCATGTAAGTGAATCAGTGTCTTTTCACTGTAAGGCATTAGACGTAAGAGGAGCTAAAGATCCTGCTTGGGCCATGCAATCACCTCGATATGGAGGTAAAGTGCAGAACCACAGGAGCCAGATCTCGGGGCGTCACGACGGATCCAAACTTACCAACAACCACAGAATACAACCAAGGTTGGGTGCTGAGGTTTGGGATAGCTCCTGGATTTTCTTGATTTATTTCAGGCCCAGGATTGAGGTACCACTGCATATTCATATGTCAATTAAAGTGTTTTCGCCACTTGTGCCTCCACAATTCAAACAGGCATGTAGAGAGTCTTTCCTATGATGCTGCTGCTGCAGACCAGCGTGGAGTAAAAACATTTTTAACATTTTGTTTTTGTGTGCACTTTGTAGCGACTTTAAGTTTAAATGGAGATCTTCCAGTTCTTTATTTTCAGAAATTACAGCTTTACGTTTCTTATTTGACCTTTGCATTGTAAAAAAAAAACATGCTCGCAACCAGTTCCTATGCAACAACAATTCAAGCTTGCACTGCTGCCAGTGACTCACCTGCAAATGAGTCAGGCAGGGGGCAAAAAGAGCTGGGAAAATCATTCAAGCAGGGCACCGAGTGACACCTCTGCTGCAGACCTCATTGCACCAGAACACATTTAGATGTTCTGATCGGGTGGACCAGGATATTGAGGTCATCCGGTCGATCTGATTGGCTGAGCCTGGAGGCTGAGGTCATTGTGCAAATTTGAGAGGAAATGAGGTTTGTCTTTGTGTCACAGCAGCTGATTAGGGAATGCTGCTGAGAAAAAGATCCAGCTAATTACAGGCAAGGTAAAAAAAAAAAAAAAATCCATGCACTTTAAAGCATTATAATGGGATGTCTTTACCCTCACTACCCTCACTGACTTTATCGAACTGTTTAAGCAGGTTGATAAACACTATTTATACATTTGAATTAAAATGATAACATTATATGTATTTATCTTTTATTTACAAGTCTCATGAAAGACCAAATCCACCAATGTTTGCTACTCTGTGGCCTTAACATCCAAGTCCTTAGATCCCCATAGTGAACATATTCATCTCCTTAAAGCTCTTAAAGAGGTTTGAGCAGGTTATGAAACTGAAACTGAAATTCTTTCAGATGCGTCTTAATGACCTCCAAAAGCAAATGAGACCATCAGCAACAACACTAATTATTTTTATATAGTTATTATAAATGCTTGAAATTGCTGCCGCGGGGTAGGTGTCGGACAGGGTGTAATCACTGCTCCATTTGACTGATAGAAGAAAGTAGGATGGATTTTTTTTTATTTATTAAAAAGCAATGCTGACACATGTAGAGGACAAGATTAGATGTATGGCTTTTTCCTGAGGGGGCGCCAAAATTCAAACAAAATGAAAAGTCTTCACAGGAGCTTTAAGAAAAAGTCTGAAATATATAGTTTGGATTTTACAAAGAGTTCATAAAAACTTTAAAAAGCTGAGCACTGTAGCTTTAAGATTACTTTACTCAAGCTGATATGAAACATTTGTTCGGGACTATACTTCCTGATGCGGAGTTAGAGTGCTAATACTGTGAGTGCTTACAGCTACAGAAATGTGTTGTTGGTTTCAATAAACTTCAATACCCAGGCTCAAAAGTAATGAAGGAACATTTCTTCTAGTACAGCAGTGTGGCTGGGTTTCTTTATGTTTTCGCAGTTTTAAGTTAACAAAGCAGAAGATATAAGATATAAGTTGGTTACAGTTCAACCTGCATAAAAACCTGATTGTTGGTTTTTGATCTGTTTACTGATTTGTGGATAACACAAAATATCAGAGAGTTATCCCAAACTACAAACACTTAAATAGCGTGCAATGATCTTAGGATTTAAAAACTTGCAATAGAAACAGACAAATCATTTTCAATTTCTGTTATCTGAGTAATTGATTCTGAAGTCCTGAATTCAATCATAAGTCAAAATGATGTCACTATTTCATTTCTTTGATACTCATTTCTCAGATATAATTTAGAAAACAACTGTTGGCCTTTGGCTTCTATAGCAGATGTCTCCTCAGAGTTTAATGATGATCTCATTAACAACTGATTTTGGGTGTCAATAACTGCCGATATAGCAAAACTACAAAAAAAAAAAATGCGTCCATAAGAGGAAAATCCTTCAAACTTGAAACTAAGAAAGCTATTTCTATTTTGATGGAATGTTTCCTCCTTGAATCAGAAGTTTTTTAACTCACAATCACACCAAAAGGATGATCACTTCTACAAAACCCCATCAAAAGCACCTTAATTTAAAACTCACTAATCCCTCTGCAATGAGGCTATTAAAAAAAGACTACATGTACAATATCCTGATCTCCTGTCACACACACACACACACACACACACACACACACAAGCAGGGCTCAGACAGTGTGAATCTAATGCCCTCCAATCCTGTGAATCCCTTTGTTCCTGATTTCACGCTTGATTTGCCCACAGCTTGAGTCTGGCTGCTATCAGCGCTCTTCTCCCTGCTTTCACTGCTGCCAACAAATCCACAGAGCCACCCAGGATCCCTAGCTCCTCTCTCCCCCCCCCCCCTCTCTCTTTCCTCTACTATTGTTCACTCCAACAACCCTGAGAAAGGCTCTCCAAACTCGTGCCAATGGAGCTGATGTTTGTTTGTTTATTTGTTTGCAACTCTCTGTCTATAAACAGCCGAGCAAATCTGCCAAGATCACATCAGAGAGAAATCTGATTTTCATGTCTTAATATATTATGATGTTTCAAATCATCCCATTAGGGACACGTGTAGGCACAAGAAACCCGCTGTAAGTGTATCTATATTAAATGATTTCCTGTAGAGTTGCAGGAATGAAGCCCTCGTGCACTGACGAGCGCACAACATGCACGCTACAAATCTTCAGATTGATTCAACACCTCTCCTGAGAGGCCTTTCAGCCGCTCTGTTTTGAAATCTTCTGCGTCTAAAGTGGCACATCAGCCGGGCTCTTCTTTCTGCTCCTAGCATCCCTGCAGCACTCATAAGCAAACCGGTGTTGTGACAGCTGGGTGGGGGGGGGGGGGGGGGGGGGGGTGCAAGAGGGACAGATAGAGAGAGAGAGAGGGAAAGAGAGAGAGAGAGAGCAGGAGAAAGAAAGACAAGGAGAAAGAAGGAGAAAGGAAGGAGCGAGGAGCGAGTCCCCTGAGAGAAGGTGCCGGTGCTCTACGGCTCAGAGTCACCGCCTGCATGCCAATGAGGAGATTCCCCTGCAGCAGCAGCAGCAGCAGCAGGAGGGGCGGCTGCTGACACACAACCACCATAGCCCCTCATAGTCACATTTGTCCCTCCAGTCCTCACAGAGAACTCTGCACATGGATTTTTAGATAAAAAATATTGAATAGAGAAACCTAAAAACTACTGGTGGTTATCACTTCTTATCAGGAAAAAATATACTTCTCTTTTACTTTCAGGATGAATTTCACTTTTCCCTTCACTTAACAGAAATGTTATTTTTATATCAACAATGGTTAACTGTCTGATATACTTTAAGATAGATGATCGTTTGTCAATGCATAACGAATACAAAATGATATTTAGTTTTGGTTCAATCCGCTCCATAGCAGCATAAAAATGTGTTTTCTCTCATCCCCATACACATACGGATTCAAACACACATAAATTAAATGAATAACTATATATAATAAAAGTGATTTCTGAGCTGCTAATATGCTAAAAGCTAAAATTACACAAATGTGATTTGTGTAATTTTGTGCAATGAATAGTGATAAATAAAGACAATATAAGTAGTCATAGAGGTCAAGTCCTATAAAGCAGTGGTTCTCAACTGGTGGGTCGGGTCCCAATAGTGGGTCGCAGAGTCATTTTCAGTGGGTCAGGTCTGTGTGCCTGGAAAGAAAAATGGTGATGCGTTTTTTAAACACGTGTTTTATTCCCTTTTCTTTCTTCTGTCACATGTTTGGTACCATCTGAGGTGCAAACTGTACAATTTTCCATTCAATTATTCTGATCGGTTGAAAAATATCAGACACTTGTGTCGCTAGTTTTCAAGGAGTTGGAGCAGAGTCCTGGGGATAGACCAGTTGAGAACCACTGCTACAAAGTGGCCATGACAATCAGAGTTACTGCACAAACCTGTGTTCAAATATTTGATAAAGTCACGGGACTGTGGGTACAAAAATGAGATATCTTGCTTTTTATCCTCTCTCCTGGATGTTTAAATTCCTAATCTTTCAAAATGGATCTTAAAAGCTGCATTAGAAAGTGCAGCAGAAATGCCCACAATCGGGTTTTCTGTTTAATGATACAAGAGCGTAAGTTTTGAAACAGTTTGTACACCAAAATCAGAATGCTCTTTCACTGCAACTGTTTGACCTCCTATGTAAAGCACATGGATGTTATTTTAAGGATAATGTCCCCATGCCCTTCTCCAGAGTACAAGGAAATCAAAGGAGGCCTTTCTTTATTCTCGGCATCGAGAAAGCTGACCTACATGACAACTCCTCATTTTTCCAGAGACATATTTTTCACAACTATGTGTATTTCTACTTTATAAAAACAGTGTGCCACCTCCTCTGCTGCTGAATGAATCTTAATATCTTCGTCTTATCTGATTCTTTGAGCACCGGAAATGTTGACTGGAAAGATACCTTTTCTCCCCCCCCCTCCCACACCTGCTGTTCACTGCAGATCTATAAAGTTCTCCTTGTATATTCTATCATTTTGGCCTTTCCTGTGCAAAAACAAGAACTACACAGAGTGAGAACTAAACCGTGCAAGATTCCAGTGTAAGGGATTTGACAGATTTGATATTTGAAGCAAATTTAGGAGTAGTTAGCGGTTTCTTTTGAATGCTCCATCGTGTCCTTCTAACAGCAGAGGAACAGTCACATCTGTTGCTAACACCAGCAGTGTGTGTTAAAGAGTGTTGGCTGTGTATAATCACCTCCTCTTCTCTCCTCTCCCCCTCCTTCAGAACAACTAATAACTAATTATGTCAGGTCACTCGTCCAGATGGTCCTATCAGATGGGCCCGCTGTCTGAACCTCACCTCCAACAAGCACCTCTGACCCCGACAACCACGTCGTCCCTGGCAACATGCAGGCTGAGGCCCAAGGACGGTTCCATGGGGGACTACGTGATGGTGTGCAGTGCACATAAAGAAGAAGGGAGGGGGGGGGGGGGATATGAGCTGGGCGTGTCCGATCAGTGTTGGATGGCTGCTTTTTAAATCTCCATGAATACAAGGCTCCCCGCCCGGGCCCTGATCTCCACGGTCATGATTCTGTTATTACACGCCGTGTTCCTGTGATGGGCAGATGGCTCAGAGCATCGACGCACGCATTCACACACATTCAACACACGCCGCATCAATGGACACAACCTGATACTCCCCTTTCTTGTCTCATTAGGAGGCTATAGAAACATAAGAACATAATAGGGGGGAATTAAGTGCCTGTGTTAATGTCAGGAGGGGGGGGGGGGGAGTGTTCGAAGATTGGGACGAGGGCTAACAAGCGAACGGTGGGTTGTCTCAGCATTGTGCGCTGATTAGAGCTTTTGATGGGTAAAAGACGAGCCCTCTGGGACGGAGCAGCTTTTAAACGGACACTTAAACAGCCGGGGAAGTGACAGCTGAGAGAAACAGGCCTCGACGCTCTTTGCTGAGCATGTCAGGTGAAAGACAGCCAGGGCTTAACATATAGATACAGAGAACTCATACATGTCATTTATAGTCACAGTGTTATGGTGCTAGTGAAAACAATGGCCTACATATGGTAGTTAAAATCTGTAAAACCATAATGTACTTTGATATCACAGTTTGTGAGATATGACTTAATTTAGATTTTTAGTATTCGGATTATTCTTCCTCTGATTATGTATTAATACTTATACAGTAAGTTTAAGCACACTCAAACGTCTGCACACTCCTGTAACAAATATACAACTCTTACATATTAGATATATGGACTATTATATATAATATTCTTCTAAAATATACATCCTATCTAAGGCTGGGAATCTTTGGGTGTCTCATGATTCGATTTGATTTTGATTCGATTTGAGAATTTATTTTCGATTCAAAACGATGAGAAAACCGAAGCAATCAGAGCAACAAGCGCAAAATCTTTTGCCAATATGTAGGGGAAAAAAATTGCTGAGTTAATAAATTGTTGATTGTGGAAAAAAAAAAAGGTTAATCTTGCAGGTGGTGAAGAAGCTGTAGCCTCATATGACGTGGGGTTGGGAGAAATTATGAAAAACATAACTTTTAGAGAGAAAAAGATTTTACCATGAAGTGAAAGACAGTGTTTCATGAGATCTGGGACCTTATGTTTAAAATGTTTCAAGTTAAGGAATTAAGTGTCGTGTCCAGTTGTCCACCTTGCTACATAATTGCTTTCTTATATCTTCTTTATTTACAATGACACATCATTTAAAGAGACAGTGCTATTGATGCTATTGTCAATAATGTGCTGGATCCATTTTAACTATGTTTTTTTTTTTCTGATTGTCATTATGTCTTTAAACAAATGTAATAAATCATGTATTTTCCTTGTAAAATTGTAGAAATACCCACTTCTTTCTCCTTCTTCCCTGTTTAAAGTCTTATAATTGCTAAAGTTGTCACATAAAAGCCTCCTAAACTCTTGAGCAAACAGAAACTCTACCAAAGCTCCCCTGTGCGGGTCTCCGGGACCCGCTGACGGCTCCACTTGGTATTTGAGCAGGAGAAACCGGGACAAAGCAGCTAAGAAGAAACCAAACAAAGACACCTTAAACAGGATTTAAGGTGTTAAACCACATCTCATTCACTTGGACTTTCTCTCATCTTCAGGGGGAAATTGGTAGATAAAGAACTGGGACCAGAGAAGTACTCCTTATACTGCGGTCTGTCAGTCTGTCTGTCAGTCACACCACTGATATCATTTAGCTTTAAATACTTTAAACAAATCCAACAAATGATGACAGACAGTGAGGAGATTGGTGGCTATCACTCACTAAATTACAGCAAACGGACTGACAAGTGTTGATAAACACAGACAATAAGTTGTGAAAAGGTTCATTATTATCATTACATCATTACTTTCTGCCATTGTGGCGCTAAGTGTTTAACAAGATTAGCCTGCTGGTCACGTTTCTCCTCTCAGGCGAGCAGACAATGGACAACTTTACAAGCTGGTGGCTTCATGCTGTTGGTCCTGGATGTGAGCCACATTAAGGGATGAAAAGAAAAGTCACTTTTTCCTTTATTTTTACGAGACAAAAAAATGTTGATGCTATGTCGTATTTCTTTGGCAAAATTTTATAAAGAAAATGTTTAAACACATTTGATTGGCAGAAAAATCATTTTGAAGAAATCACGTTTTGGAGATACATTGCCTTCCAAGAAGACTTACTTCCCTTCAACTTTTCCATATGTTGTGATGCTACAAACACAGTTGAACATGGATTTTTGGGGGGTTGTACATAAAGGACCACACAAAATCATTTGCAGTTTTGAAGTGAGGGAAGATGTGACATTATCAAGCAGAAACCTCTGGTATTGAAAAATGAAGCCAATTCCAAAGTGTAAAATCCTGCAGTTCGTCGAGTGTCCACTTGAGGCTGGCTGCAGAGACTCCAGAAGTCACATACACACCCATTCTAAAATGTACGTTTTTATAGCAGAAATCTAAATCTCTTATCTGTTTTGATTTGATCCGGTTTGGCCCGTAGCTGATCTGATTGACAGGCGGACACAATGTAGTGATTTGTCCAAAGGCTTTAAACCCGCCTCAGCTCCAGCCTGTCATTGGGTAGACTGAAAGTTAGAGTGAGACAGCACTTTCAGCTAGGGGACAACCATCGATGAGACCCCAAAGCCCCCTGCAGTAACAGAAGGATGACGCCACTCAAGCTTCATCCATTAATATTTACAGCGTATGGATATTCAGAATGTTCTACAACTAAGAATACAAAAAGCTTTGAGGGTTTCGTTGACTGAAATGAGGTGCAACACATGGCATTCAGTTATATTTGACCTTTGGCCTGCTCTTTTCTTTTTTTTAATGAAACTGTAAAAAGCCTATATAAGTCATTTTGACTATCGGGTTGTAGCATTGTAAATGTAAAAACATCTAAAGTAGGACTACATGATATGAGAAAAATATATATGATACCATTGTTTAATTTGTTCATGACATGGAGTAGATTATAACAAATATTAAAGGGTGCATTTAAGCCCTAACTCACAGAGCAGCATGTCCCTCCTGCATCCAAAACTAATCCAAGACCCATTTTAACCAAGACTTCATCCCATAGGTAAAATGTACAAGTGCTTTTTAAGAAAGCATCGCTATTATATTAAATACATTTTCAAATGAATTGCCTTTTTTGATGTGTTTATTGCAATATTACATTGTGATAACAGTGAAATTGTGATTACTTGCACAGACCTTATCCAAAGAGAAAGGGACTGTACATGTTTGTGAATATACGACTAAGCTTACACATAAGAAAATCCCTCACTATTGAAGGTCAATGTTATTCCCTCTCTCGCTTAGAAAACCAGATGATCATGAATTCTACACATACAATCATCCAAACTGCTGCAAACATCTGGTGACAATTTCTCTCCACAGAGAAAACAGATCAATTTATCTAAGAAAAATCCCCCTAAAAGCAGCAGTTATCAAAAATTGCTAATTTTAATTATTACTAAAATGTGACATAATATAGAAAAGCACAATTAAGAAAGAAGATTGTGAACAGCATAATTTTTTTTTTTTCCCGCAGCAGTTTGCACACATGTTGCTGCCCTGTCACTCTGTTCCAGCAGGAATCTGATGATGGCCCCTTCTGAGCGAGCGATCACGCACCATCTGGTAGCACTATTCTTCAGCTGTTTGAAGAATCAAGAAAATCAACCTATCATCCCCCCCAGCCCCAGCCCCTCCACTACCCCTTACACACATACACACTTACACAAACACGTGAATTGCACCTGCACACATACATGCATAATTCCATCCACACCTCACTTCATTTATAACACACACTTTTCTTCTGCCCACATGCAGGAGTGTGATGTCATTACAGCTCTCTAAGGCCTCCTATTAGCCAGTGCTCTGTAATCACTGCTGATATATTAGAACAATGCATTGATTACCCCATAATCCAATCACTCGCCTGTTATTGATCTTTTATAGAGCGCCCCCCAGACAATAAAGCTGCGGCCACAGACTGCGGGTCAATAGGCGCACAGGGAGAGGAGTCTCCTTGCAGCTAATTGGCTTATGAAATAATACAAACATTTTGCTTTCTCCACACCAGCAGAAATCAATGCAGAGCTTAGCTGCTGCATTCAAATCAATTGTCTTGAACCACATGTCGCCTTTTTTTGTTACAGGACTTGATGTCACCCTGTTTGAGCTTCTTTAATTCTGCCATCCTTTTATCTTTCCAAGAACAATATCAAACATATGAATGAAAATCATAATTCATGTTTACACAGGTTTGACTGTAAAATGACAATAAGGTACCATTTAATGTCTGTAGTGTCGATACGTAAGGATTATTTTATGTTCACCAAAGTTAATATATTTTAAATAAAATCTGTACTTTAAGTTTCAATTCATTACAATCACACAGCAAACCTTTTGCTCTCAGGGTGGCAAGCTAAGATGCTATAGTGTCCTATTGCTTTGATTCAAATATGAAATATTTGATTAATAGTTTTATTTAACTTCTTCTTAGCTTATTAGCGAATGATGAGAATGGATAGTTAAAATCTGGAGGGACAACATACTTGTTACCCCAATAAGCTACTTGTAGGAGCCAAAATGCTGGTTTTATTTAATCCTGGCAAGAAACCTAACAGAACACTACGGGTGCGTTCGAATTGTCCCTCCTATCTCCTTTCACTATCCACTTTACCTTAACCCCGGGGAAAACGTCAGGAGGTTAAGGAAAGATGTTAGGAGAATTCATAAAGGCGATCTCGTTGCTCTGACAATCCGACCACATTTCCACTAGGCCACGTCATTAAATGCGACGGGCCGGCGGAGGTTAATGACGTGAGTCCGCCGTGTTGAAACTACAATGTTCAGAAAATGGACTACTGAAAGCGCATCTAAAAAACTTTCCCCTGTGCCTTCTTACCGGTGAAATAATCCTAATTACCACAAGGTTGGGATTGAAATAAAAATAAATATAGGCTACCAGGCTACAAGTAACAAAAGTGAAACCATCAGCTTCCTGTCCACTCAGAAATCAACATCAAAATAAGTATGATTGGATGAAATTAATTGTTACATTTATGTAAGATATAACCTACACATAATGTTTTAAGCATCCAAATGTACAACTGCACAAAGCATTCTTAAGTGAATGAAATATGTTGAATAAAACATCATCTGATAAAAATGTCTCTTATCTTTTTATCCCTTACATCATCTGTGTCACTTTACGATCATCGTTCATTTCCATGAACGGTCGGATGCGCGACTCGCTTTAAATGTTGCGGCCGCAAGGAATTGTGGGGCGTCATATCTCATCTCCTTTCGTAGAGGATGGTCCAGAGTATCCTATGCTAAAGGAGGTTATAAAGGAAGCATTGACCCACCTTTCCTTAGCTTTTAGAGAATTCGAACGGCTCTTATCATGGCCGCCACTTAAATGCTTCCGGGGTTAAGGTAAAGTGGATTGTGAAAGGAGATAGGAGGGACAATTCGAACGCACCCTATGAATTTGTATTTGAGTGTAATTCCAACACTGAACACTAGGTGGAGTCTTGACTTATGCTGTGCATAAAGCCAAGGCTCCAGGTAATTGGATTCAGGTGCGTGTTTGGAAGCATATAGTTTTTTGACCGTGTCGGCGTGTCGGGTTGACTTGGATGTAACAGTTTATGCTTTGTGATGTATTGGACAGAATGGGACATTTATGTGAACCCCGATTATGAACTATAATAAACAGATTGAAGACTCTATTGGAAAAGAGTACCAGACATTTGTTTGTTGCAAATTTAGGTGCACGTGTCCGGAAATAGTTCCACAACTCACATCTCAGTGGTGACTGCTTTGGACAATGTAGGGTTTGTTTTAAAATGGTCACCACACTACTGTTAGAAGACAGCTAAGATTAGCATTTAGCCCCATCCAAGTTTACATTTCTGTGTGATAGTGTCCCACTACGTGTGTTTTACATATGGGTTTAATTTAAAGTTAGTTAAAACTGATTGATGTATAGCTTTCCTTTCGTGTAACACTATTAAACAGGAATGTTAGCGAAGCACTGCTTAAATGTGAACGTTAGCTGTTGTTTATCGATTCTAAAAGGTTGTCAAAAATATTGTTTTACCTTCAAATATAGTCCAAGTAACCTCTGACGCTTTCCGGTTAAAAATTGGAAACGACACTAACTACCGTCTAACAACAACAGCGAATGTCAGCATTCACCACTTCCTAGCTAACGTTACGTTTTGATGGCGTTAGCCTACATTTTACGATAGGATAGGTATGAAATACACAATAAACATCTTTGTCATAATTTTATTTTCATTATGGAAGTTACACTGGACCTTTCATATTTTTACTAAACAGTGAAACAAAAAACTAAATCGTTGAAGTAGCAGCAATTTGCATGTTTCGTTTGTTAAATTGATGTTTTTCTGAATGGAATTTGGTGTTTACAGCTTCTGGTGTCAGAAATACACTGGCACAATTCTAAAAGGTTTTGGAGAAAATAAACTTAAAGAATGAAAGTAAAGAGCTCACTACGGACCAATATGTTAGCTAGTAAGCAGTAGAATGCTAATGTTAGCTGTTGTTACTTGGTTACCAAAAATGTATTTTTACTCAATGTATTATGTGACATATTTCTCTGTCACCCTAACTCATTTCCATCTGCTTCCTCTCTACTGCCTTTTATTCTCTACAATCTGCCACTCCATCTTTTTCCTACTTTGTCTTCTCTCCTCTTTTCTTCTGCCCCCTCTCATTCTCTGTCCAGCGCTCGACTGATGTTGGGTTGCCAGATAAGTTTCTACTTACAAGGAGACCACATCTGACACCCAGCTGTGTGGGTCATGGGCTGCAGAAGCAGCTGCTGGTCATAAATCACCCGAGCTGGAGGAGCTCTGGCACTCCTTCTGGCAGCCGTGAAACAAAGACATAGAGGTAGCGGGGGGTCAGAGGTAGCCAACCTGGGTAACAACAGGAGCCCCAGCATCACCTCTGTAATGCTGCACTGAACAGCCCTTTATTATAAAAGCCTACTGTAAGACTCTGCGGGTGAAGTCACTGAGGGATAAATGCAGATTTATGCCAGAGGATGCAAATGCAAAGTCAAGAAGTGTGGTGTAATATGGTATGCAAGCAATTATGGTTAAAGAGGCGATGCAGCCTGCGAGCTGTGAGGTCAGAGGACAGAAAACCCCATGCTGAGTTACTGTAGCTGAAAAAATGCTAATACATTCTGTCAATAGAGAGGGAGGTTCTTTGCTGCATGTTGCAAACACACTTTGTGCTTTCAAAGACTGAATTTATGCTTTTATGAAGATTTTTTTAAATTTGTTTTAGAAATCTATTATTGAGCCTGGAAATGTTGATTATATAATTTTTTGTTTAATTTCGTTACAGAGGAAGACGTTTCCATTTAAACATATGACTCATTTTCTAAATTGATTTAAAAGATTTGAAGCAATATACGGTGTAGTAGTAAGAAATATTTTAAGACACATGGTCATCATGAAATTTTGATACAGCATCATTTCAAGGTAGATTATAAGCCATAAGGGTTCACTCAATCAAAACTATGACAAAAGTTGTAGCTTGATCAACTTTAGCTGCTTTAGCTGATTATGGGACATTTGGTATTAATTGTTCAACATTGTGCTTGGAAAACTAACTGACCTTATCTATGCAGAAAATAAATATGTTGTTGGACGAGGTAACATACTTAAGTTTTATTTATGTCGACATTTTGCCAACTGAAGACATATCATGTTCCTCTGCAGGACAGGCAACCAAATAAAGCTCCCGGTTACCTTACGCAATATTTAACATTGTTGGAAACATTTGGATGATGTAACTGAGTTTTTCAATGTAATAAAGGCACTAACTATACATTAAGATGTTGTCTTTTCCATGTGTTTAGGGCTGTATTTCTGTAATAACTTATTGTTTGTCTATAGACTATACATCTCAGAATATCTTTAAATTATTAATATCAATGTATCCAGTCTTTCCTATTAACTCTGTTTCAACCTCTACAGCCTGTGTGTAATGCAATGCATTTACATCTGTGTGCATGTAAGTAAACCTGCTATTTAATTTTATCCATGGGCACTTCATAGAAAATGTTGTAACTTAAGACCTGGCTTTCCTTTAAAGCCCCTTCACTGTGTTTACACTTCAGCCCACACAAGGCTGCATACTTCTACAGAGATTTGGATAATAAATTGGGTGTTCTTTTACACAGCACCTAATCTCTTTCTGAGAGAAAGGGGAGAAATGAGGGAAAGAAGCATGAAGGTTTGGAGACAGAAGGATTGGTTGAGTGACAGGTGGAGGTATAGTGAGGGTCTGCAGTTGACAACTATAGACTGTATAAAGAGTGGACAGCGATATACCTAACCTCAAGTGAAGCCCAAAGGTTTGGAGCTCCCCCTACTGACTGGCTGCAGTACAGGTCACAGACCCCTCCTCTTTCATGTTGAACGAAATGAACGTACATTTAAAAACAAAAAAATCTTAAACCCAGGTTTGTAATGATAGTTATTATCACAATGATTTGTGTTCTGATCATGTTTTTTTCCTGAGAAGTTTCCATTTAATCATGCTATAAAAGGTATAAAAATCCTTGATTGACAGCTCTGTTGATGAATGCAGCTCCTGCACCGCTATGTGCAACATATACGCAGAGTAGAGCAGAAAGTAGGGAGGAAACATAACGAACAGTAATAAAAATTAACTTAACCTCATTGACTGTGAGTGTCTGCTTTGAACCGACAAATGAATCTTTTCTGCTGTGGATTAAATCCGTAAATTAAATGGTGTTCTAGGTAAAGGACGCAGTGTGACGTCACTGCAGTGGCTCTTCCAGCTGATCCCTGCTGTGCAGACTCTGGATGCAAATTTGCAATATGTCAGTTCTATTCAGGGATATTTTGGCTTCATCTTTGTCCAATGGGAGGAAGTTGGGGCACATTGTCCATTTGTATATACAGTCTATGTGTACATCACAGCAAAAAAAAGACTTAAAACAAGGCAGAAATGTGTATTTCTAGCTATTTCCAAGCAGATATTTCCTTAAAGAGATCCAGTTCTGTCTGTGTTGGGGCTTATGTGCATGCACTCTCACTTTCGTGAAATGTCCATCTCGTTGAACAGAAACATAATTACCAGAAAGGAAATGGCAGTATGTAGGATGTCAGTGAGGAAGAAAGGGCAGATTATAAAAGGGTATAAGAGGGGGACAAGAATGACAAAGGAGAGAGAGGAAGGAGAGGACTTCTTTGCCCTTTGGTGTGAAGCGAGGGCCGATCGATAGCTGCTGTAATGAGCCTGGTATTAGCCGGGGTGCAGAGGGACCTGAGCGGGGCACAGGGAGGGCAGAGGGGGAAGGGGGAGAGCCAAGATCTGATTCCCAACAGCAAACAACACCATTGCTGCAGACATCAGAACCAACACCTGAGTACACCTATTAAAGCCAGATGACCCTCTGCCTGGCTAATGATGAATCTACCCTCGTACAAACTTCTCACACACACAGATGCTCTCTCACACACTTTTATTAAACCTGCTGGACGGTTGAGAAGCCGTCATTGACTATCTCCGCCGAGCTAATTCTCAAAAAGAGATGTTCCAATAACCCTTTTCCGCTTTACAACACTGATATCGATACCTGAATATGTGAAGTACGGTACCAATAAAATGCAAATGCTAAACTGTGGTTGTCATTCATCTATTGCCTGGCTCAGGATTTAATGCAATAACTTATTCTGTCATTTAGTTTGAGAGTCAGACATAGGAGGAAAAGAAGGATAACAGATCTAGGAATAAAAAACACATGTCTTATACTATAACTTATGTCTGCTTCAGAGTGGACTTTAACATGGAGCTGCTTCATTCTGTGCTTTAACCACTTTAAAGTACCAGGTATATTTCTTTTGAAGTCCTCTGCAGGTAATTCAGCTGTGGCAAATCCTGCTGGAAATTGAACAGTACAGGAATGCTAACATCAAAAGAAGTTGTGCACCTGCTAACAATCCGAGCTAACTTAAACAAGAGCCAGGTTTGCAGACCCTATGGACAATCCCGTCTGCTGAGTTAAATCCTGAAGCTGCTCTATTCAGTATTTTATCAGTCTTGTAACTGGGTCTGTGTGATGTGGAGAGAGATTTTATCGGGGGTTAATAAATTACGGTATTGGACAGGAGCACTGACTGACATACCTGCTGGTACCAAGTCCTATATTTTAGGTGGTATCCAGGTGTTTCAGACACTGGTTTCGGTTTCAGAACCCCTCTAACTATGGCACACTTCAATTCAACTTGTTGACTGCTTTAGAGCTTGTCTGAGAGTTTTTTTCTGTCCCTGACAAGCTCCAACTAAAGCCAAACATGTTACCAAAAGAGGGCTAACCAAGCCTAATCCTGACTAAGAAAAGGACCACACTCAACATCACCTCTTCTGTCTGATACAGATTAGCCAACAATGGCTGCCGCCACTCTCTTAAACCCACTACAAACTGGCAATTTGATTAAAAAGATGGAGATTGAGGGATTGTCTTTGGTTGGTTGAATGAGAGACAGAGTGGGGAGACCAGTTGGGAGAAGTGGGGGATAACCATCACGTACACTCAAAGCCAATCTGTCGCCTTGTCAATAGGCTCATTCTGTTGGAGTGCCGTGTCGCCAAAGCCCCCAGATTCAGCCATCCAGGCAGGCACAAGCCGGGGGGATGCTAAGAGAGAGAGAGAGAGACAGAGAGGGCCACGCCTGGGTCTTCTCAATGGAGGGATCAAAGATGGGACAGAAGGATGGGCCCCCTCTCTTTGTGCTCTCGTGTCTCCCTAAACAAACGCATCCTCCTGTCTGATGGAAGCTGCGTGGAGCTGGTCAGCAGGAGGAACAGATGGTGCAGGGGACTGCCACTGGGAGACACCTGCACTGGGCAAAAGGAAGTGTGGCGTTCAACACATCTGGCAAATCTGGTTTCATTCGGCTTACTTTGTATTTCGTGACCACTCAACTCAGCTGTATTTCCAAGTGAGAGGACATGTCTGGTGACGTTTTGTATTCATCCTGATGTCAAAAGATCCCATGACACAACAGGAAATTATGAGATTAATCAAAAAGTATTACATGGGTAGCAATACATTTTTACTGGATTAACCCACTAATATAAGTATTCCTTAATAACTGCACTATTTCCTGTTTTTTTGGCAATGTTATTTAAAAAATGACTAATCTGAGCTTTTATTGGGAAACTTCTTAGAATGCTTTAAACATGTAAGGTGACCTGGCTGACAGCAATTCATGGGGGCAGGAAAGTAACTGAAAGACAGACTTTTACATTACTGTAAAACACTAATGACCTTGTCATTTAAAGGGCCAGGTTACCCTCCAAAAAACACAGAAAAACAAAGTTTTATATAATCGCTTATGGTATCTGATAACGCATTACGTTTTGGTTGTATGTGATGAGCTTTAGACATAAGATTCCTGACTTTGCTGGAACTACTTTACACTAAAGATAAAGTCCCTGCTATAATTATTAAGGACATCCTACATTTACCTGGAGTAATTGGAGCTCGGACACTCTTGCTGCCGTTCTCTTCGGTAAAAGTAATTTCCATTGATTTTAGCACAATAAACAAGGTTCTGTGAACCCAACTTGCATTGGGTAGAAATCTTAAATATTCAGTATCTGCCTAATACCTACCGTCTTTCACTTGGCTTTTACTTACTGAAATTTTTTCTAGATATCGCCTGGTAAATGTTTTTTTATTTGACCAGGGTTCCAAATGCGCTGAGCAAGGTACTCTTCAGACCACTTATTGGCGAGAGAGAATAGCTACTTGCATGACAGTACGACAGGAGACAGCCTGCGGAACCCTGCCCACAATTTGGTGGTTTCTTTGAGTAATGTGGCAGCAAAGTTTTCCAAACGTTATTTACATATTTTTCACATGTAGCCTACATTATAGCACATTATGCAAAGTTAAGTTCCTGCCCTTGTTTGTTTCACCTTGACTTTGGACTACAGGCCACACAAGAATGTACAAAGTGCAGAACGTACCACAATCAGTTCCAAGTGAGTGGAGCCAAACCGTGCTGTGAGGAAAATCATCTTAAAGTATCTCTTTACTCGGCCAATTAAAAAAAAGTTTTTCTCATTTTTTTTTATATTGAGGAACAAACATGTGTCTGTAACTTCCTGAAGAAGGATGGATCCTGAAACGCGTCAAAGAAATCATCATGTTCTACCTATGGAACCTTTCTTCCAGCATCGTGTGCTTAGATTTTTTCCCAGTAATTTTTCAGAAGAAACTGTTTTACATATTTGTTTTGGTTTAAACTAATTTTCCCTCTTTTCTAATCCTCTGAACAACCTTTCACAAAAAGCTCTAATGCCCTGATGTTTAAGCTGCTACACACTAAAACACAAAATCTTACAATAGACGGGCTGTTAATTAGATATTTGTTGTTTAGAGGAAAACAATCTAAACTGTTAATTTTCCATTATTAACATTATTTCCCCGTGCAGTGAAGAGTCACAGCCTCATTCCCTCTCAGAGAGTGGAGAGATTTTTTTTCCCCGAGCCCGTCAGACGCGGGGCTTCCAGTAGATAGAACCCATGCTATGGTAATCACATGCTAATCACAGTTAACACCAGCGCAGGGTCCTATACTCTAGATTAATGCATCCGTCGCATATTCACGTTTCCATTAGCATAAATCAGGTTCACCCTGCCTTTGTAATTAGTGTTTTCATGTGAATGATAATAAGATATGGTGATTAGGTCAGGCTACTAGAATGGAAATGACTTGTCAGCTAAGTCGGCCTCAAACAGTTCTGCACATGTCGGACTATCAATATGTGCGGCCTCAAGAAACAATTAATGATGTTGGAAGATAATTGAAGTTTGATAGCAGGATGTGGGAAGCCAAAGTAGACTATTAATCACACTTTTTTGTCAGACACTTGATGTTTTAGCCCTCTTTCTTACTCCAAAGAATGATTTAGTCAAAGACAAGGATGTAAGATGACAAATTCAGTTTCATCCGTTTCTTCTTCTCCAAAGACAGTTTAACAAAACCTGAAATATATATTTTTTTTTTTACATAGTCACTCTGCAAGCTAATTTAATTCATAAATTACTGCATGCTTGGTAATGAGGAGAAGATATTCATACCGACACAGAAATTTTGGATTTGAACGTTTTGAGTGAAACTGATACAAAGATATTGTAGATTTTAAAAATGACACCAGCTCTCATTGGCTTAAAAACTCAATTTCTGAGAAAACATACGATGTGTTTTTTAATCAGATTATCATCAATAACTGTGCCAGAATTTTCTGCAACCCAAGCTTTCAGAACCCATTTGCTCTTTTGATTGGATTGTTTCATGCACAGTCACAGACTTCGGGAATCATTAGTCATTTTTAGAATGTAAAAAAAAGTTTTCTGAATGTTAAAACCGTCATTAGCTCCGCAGCTTTTAGCACTGTTCTGTTCAAACGGTCTTTAAACATTTGTTCCCAATGCATTTCAGTAAAGACCAAACTGGATCCCACTCGATACCTATGTGGACAAAGTTGTCAAGACTAGAGCCGACCGATTAATCGGCCAGCCGATAATATCGGCCAATATTAGCGGGTCAAGTGATTATCAGTATCTGCTAATTTCATTCCAGATACGCAACGATTTTACTAGATTTATTCACCAGTCAAATATCATTTCATTTGAGTATCCTGGCAGTTCTCTTTCACCAGCGAAGTGTGTTATACATCAAGCATTATCACTCTCCAGAGGGTCAAGCTGTGATGCACATACTTTCCAGTAGAGTGACCATCTTGTATTGGTTATGATGTGTATGTTTTCCACAAGTGTTTACATAAGTGCAATATCAAACAAAGAAATAAATCGGCCAATTTATCAGTACAGATTTTTGTATATCGGCCCAAAAAATTCCATATCAGTCGGGCCCTAGTCAAAACTGCAGGTTATGTTTGTTTAGGGTTAACGTGTTAATAATACATAGACTGTGTCGACAAAGCCTCTGGTTTCAAAAGCAAGCAAGTGCCTTAAACCTGCACTGTTTCTACAGGCCAGCAGGGGGGGCAACACTAATAGTTCCAGAAAGAAGTCAGTTTGTATAAAACTAGATACAAATGGTCCCTCTAATGGTTGTTTAATGACCCCAGAATACATTTTCCTAACAGTGCCATATAGAGTTCAGTAGAGGATAAAGCTTGGAGCGGTTCAGGGCGTAGATACCTGTGATTGTTAAGTCACTTCTGAGGCAAACCAGGAAAGAAACAGTAATGCATAACCACACTGTCTTGCAAATATGTTCGCCTCTAGTTGCTAGAACCATCATATCGACTGGCAAAGTGCCAAAGTTGAGGCTTCAAAAGTAGAGCACAACAACCAATGGGTTACGTCATTTCGTTGCACAAAAACTCAAAGGGACCCGCTATTCCAAAGTCTGGACCACCAACCTGTTGCATCCTGGTTTTTGCTGCAATCAACAAACTACTGAAGCATTTTGAACCGTCTGCAGTCAACATTACACCTTTTTGTAAGAAGCAATGAGGGGAAAAGTATGTATGAGCAGATGAGTGTGCAACAAGAATATGATTGAAAAGGAAAATGGCAGCATGTGTGTGCAACATGCAGGTGTAGTGCACACCTGTGTACTCCAATAAAACACACAACTAAAGCAGAACATGCTGTGCAGTGATTGGGTCTAGGTGGGGTTCAGTCTTGGTGGTTTTCATCTCCCTTGGGACACCCCCCCTACACCGCGTCCACCCCTTACCCAGAGCATTCCTCTCAGACTGGTGACCCCTCATGACGGACGGCATCCTCCATGCCTATCACCGACTGATGAGACCCACCGCAGCCCCGAGAGACTGAAAGACCGAGGTTAGAATTGGGAATGTGAGAAGAAAAACAAAATGTGTGTGTGGGGGGGGGGGGGGGGGGGGGGACACACACACACACACACACACACAAGAAAAACTACAAATGTCCCGAAGGTTTACAGTGAATTCTTCCAGCAGCAGAATGGGAACAAATGGGATTCAGTCAAACCGTAAATAGCGAACAGAAAAAAAATCACAGCCGATATTTCACGCCACACTCTCGCGTCAGGGTTCTTCAACGTGTCTGTGTTTGTTGCTCAAGTTATTTCTCATTCAACCTGACACCCCCGGTTCACGATAATTAACGAGGGCTGACCTGTGAACGTGAGCGCCCTGCTTGCCAACTTAAAAAAAAAAAAACGTCTCCTTCATCGGTATCCTAACCCCTCTGTGAACTCTCGGCTCACACAGCGGCTTCTCAAAATGTAATACATGAAAACTAAGAGTAACGATTACCTCGCCCTTTTCAAAATTAAGTGAATGTTGGAGCTGTTATCATTAGAGTTTTATTTTTTATTTGATCATCTCAAATTTAAAGTGATTGAGTTATTTGCTGTTATTTGGTTTAAGTAGGATACATGGCTTAGCTTGATTGCCTTTTGATACATGTATATATATATATATATATATATATATATATATATATATATAAGAGCTTTTGAGTACTTGCATTGGGCGGGCATCAGGCATGGTGAATGTTTTTTTGTTGTTGTAAACAGCGAGGAGAATACAGGAATAGAAACACAAGGACGCCTGATCGGTGACTGCAAGCAGAAAAAACATTGAATAAAGCCATTTAAATTGTTTGATTTCCATTGGTTGGCATGGACAGATCTCCACTACACACACACACACACACACAGCGTTTAAACTTGTTGTATTTTGCCTTTTTTCTTGTATTCTCCTGTTCTTTATGTTACACCCTTCAACTTACTCCCCTTGTATAAAAGGCACCAAATGCATAATGTTTATATATTTTTTTATGAAGTAACTTCTTCCATACATGTAGAGAGTTCCAAATTTGTGCAGGATTCAAAAGCAACAGGACAGCACACGTGCTTGTACCTGCAGTCCAGTTGGTGTAAGAACTTCGCATCACACCGCAGAGGAACATCTGAATGAGAGATTCTCAAACAGGGGCAGTCATTTGCAGAGTGTGTTTCT
Organism: Labrus mixtus; assembly: GCF_963584025.1. NCBI lineage: Eukaryota > Metazoa > Chordata > Actinopteri > Labriformes > Labridae > Labrus > Labrus mixtus. Next base: position 10,352,896 of record NC_083623.1, on the reverse strand, counting down.
AAGTTATTCCAGCTCCCCGCAGCTCAGCAGAGGCTGACCCCTCTCCCCGTCTTGTCTGCTAAGAGGCCTACAGGGAGGAATCAGCCCAAATTACCTTTATTGATCCGTAGAGACAGGTGCATACCAAACAGGTCTCTCTTCTTATCTCTCATCTCATCCCTCCTTCACCTCTCTCTCCTCCTCTGCCAGCCTGTGAGGGGAGAGAATATGTAAGAGAAACAGAGACTATTCTGCACATGTTACTGCATCAGGCATGGCAGTGATTTACTGCTCACATCCAGGTTGCTGTGATTAAACCTGCCTCCTTGTTGCTCGTCTTTCACCAGCGTCTGAGTGAGCAGGAACAGGCGAGTGGCTGTTTTTCTGCCTCCAATCCAGCGTTGTCCTTTCGCCCCGGCATACAAATCACTGTGGCGGTGGAAAAGATACTCCATTAGGTCCAACTCAGAGTTAAATCAATGCGTGACTTATCAAATGAAATAGGGGATTATGAGGTAATCACCTGGCAAACGTTGCTGAAATTGTAATTATCTGCACTGCACACATCTCAGAGAGAGGAGACCAAACTAACTGTTTAAGTGGAGGACGAGGTAACAAGGTGGAGAAAAGCACAACAGCTACATCTGTGAGACAGCGCCGTGATGTCGAATGTTTATGTGCCGAGAGAAAACACGGCAGCTCGCTGGTTGAAATGAACCACTGACAGATTTATGCTGCTTTTCCTCCATCACATTACTGAAACGCTGCTGCTCAGTCTGTTAGCTGCTTAATCACGCCGAGGCCTGTATATCACACCCTCAGGTAGCACGAGTGACTGGAGCTGCAATATTTACAGTGCACTGACAGGATACGGTAAATGCATTCTTCTGTCAAATTAATTAATAACATCAGAAATAAGGAAAAGAAAGAATAACTCCCACACACACACACACACACACACACACACACACATCTGGAAAATATAAATATACATTTTGAAAGAATAAATTGTTTATATAATTTAGAAACATTAAGTCAAATAAATATACAAAAATCCTCATTTACTACAAATAGAAAATCATGTTTTTATTTTAGCTTTCATTTTTGTTTGCAAAGTTTGGATTTTGTATAGTATATAAGACGTTAATTATGTTTCTTTCTATAATGTTTTTTGATGTTAATTTTTAAGAATGTTTTTCACATTATTTTGATTTATTTTACCGAACTTCATTTTTTTTTAATTATCCGAAAGCATCAAAATTTCAAATCAAAGGGTTTTTTTTTTTTTTTATTTGTCATCAGCATGTGTCAGCCAAAAATGTGTAATAAAGACAACAACAAAATTCAAATCTGTGGATTAAACAGTGTTATTGTTGTCATTTGAAATGCAGATTCAAACATAAAATGTAGGCCTAAATGTTTGTAATATTTAACATTATGACTATAATCATATACTGTGAAAGTCAAATAATGATCCTAAATGTTGTTTTTATTATTCTGAGTTTGAGTTATCTAAATCTCATGATTGACAAATACTGGTTACAGTACAAGTGCAACACGGCCCCCTGCTGGAACAAGCGCAAAATTACATCTCTCTGCCCGAGGCCAGTTCAAATCTCATGTTTGGTTCTCTTCCTCCACCCAGAGGCCAAATGCATTCATTGCACTGATGTCTAAATGACAGCCATCTCAAGTCTTCAGCAACTCAGCATACTGGCCATGTAGCCCACTGTATCAAATCCACTTTCTATACAGAACATATACAAAAAACAAGGTACGCAATTCATAAAATAGCAGAAATAAATTTAAAAAACAATAGGCCCTATAGCTTTTTATAGCATAGGATAAAAAAAATAAACTCATGGGAACATTGTAAATAAAACCCTAAAAGCACATTAACTGAAAAAGAGACCATCAAGAAAATGAAAACACACAGAAAGACACACTGTCTAAGTTTATGTTTAAAATGTCCACAGAGGTGAAATCGTTGAATCATTGATTCTCTGGCATGCTCTGATACACCAACCTTCAAACATTATTCCACAAAAAGCCTCCTCTACACATAAATAGCCTTTTAAACTTAGTTATAGGCTATTCCACACAGAAAGTAGTAGCCTACTTACTGTTGTTGCAAGTCAAAACCCACTTTTTTATTTTATAAATCAGAAAACCGCAGCACTGAATTTCTCCATGAACCCGAAAAAACACAAAAAGAAGGTAAATATGAGCTTATTTCCCCTCCACAAAAAGCAACACTTCCTGCCTACCTGCGCACCTTCATGCCTGTCTTGAACCACAGTGACCCCCTCTGGCTAAGAGTGGAACTACCTATGACACACAAAAAAAACAGTGTGTAATTTACAGTGTGGGGCAGTTTCAACCACATTTTTCAGTAGCTTTGTGGTAGGTACAGACATGCAGGTGATTCCCCCAACAAGCTAACATAACACCTAGCAGTTTAAAAAATCTCCAAACAGGTGAAAACACTTGCTAGCAACTTGTCAACAGCTAACTACAGAACATAAAGCAGGGAAGAGGTGCTAAAATATAAATAATAAAACAGTCGGATATTAGATTAGGGGAGAAAGGGACAAGATGAGAAAAGTTGAGGCATCTCCTGTTAGCAACTTTGAAAATATAGCCTAAATATTTTTTGTTTATTTACCACAGTGGTACTCAGCCTTGTTAGACTTAAGAGCCACATTGACCAAAACATATTTCTGCAAGAGCCACAATAAAAAAAAACCTCTTTCTTTCCTAAAATATGTGTGGGAACACAGTGACACTACTTGCAAAGAATAAATTCTGCTGACAACGTTTCCCTTTTTTAAATAATTACTTTGGATTTTTCTCCAAGTAGCCTATAGGACCTAAAAGAGCCACAACTAGTCCCAAATGAGACACATGTGGCTCAAGAGTCTCGGGTTGAGTATCACTGATTTACCAGTTCAGACTGTTTTTACTCACAAAACATTGTTTGGCTGTCACAGAAACCTTTCAGCATATTAATAGACTAGTATGCAAATGGATTTAGTTTTCAGAAGCTGGCCAAGAAGCCTCTACAATTAGTATGCAAAGTTTATCTATGTAGCACCTTTCAAGAGCAGACGTCGAAATCGAAGATTAAAAAGGCAAACCAAGAGATAGCAACAGAAAATAAAAAGACAACTAATTAAAGGAGACATCGACAGATAAACAAAGTGTTGATAAAGCTCATCGTTACAGAGCACCCCAACCAAACAAACGACTGTGACCAAAATTGGTTTATAAGTTTTTTTTAAATTGATAATAATATACATGTGTTATAAATAAAAATAGCAGAGATGTAACAAGCTACTTTTGCCGTGTTGCTGCAGCTCAGCTTGATTCATTTCCCCCAGAGCTTTGGTGTTGATGAAGCTGAACTTTATGTAGAGTAACCAGTAACTCACTACTGGTGTGGTCATTTGCCATATAAACCCATATTGACTCTCCTCTCAATCAAAACTATTCTGACTTGTTGTTAATCAGACAGCATGCTCTCTGTGTTCAGTGACAGGCGGAGGTGTGACTGTGGGAAGGCCGAGGACTTGGTTCAGGCTGAGCACGGCCGAGTCACACTTCATCACCTCTTCTGGTGTCTGTGATGACACCACGACGAGCTCAGGCAGAGTTCACAGGAGCATGCCAGCAGTCCCACTCTGCACATGAACTCTGAAAATACAATAACAAGGTTTGAAAAGTAACATCATAAGTCTCAAAATGTTTGCATTATGATGAATACTTGATTTTAAAGTAGCACAATTAGGCACATTTCTGCATTTTTTTAATAAAGAAATTGTAAGGATGTTTTCAGGGATTTACAAAATAGAAATAGAAATAGAAAGCAAGTAAAAGCAGAACTCAGGTGAAACATAAATAGAATAAAACAAACAAGCCTATTTAAATAGAGTCAGTGTATGAGAGAAGTATGGCTGTATAGAGCTGTACAGTAGTGTTGGAACATGCAGGATGATGGTTGACTATTAAAACATTATTGTATGAAATACAGAGACTATGTGAAAACAGACAATAATCCAGTGTGCAATGCATTTATGTAACAAATAAAGTCCACAAAGGGAACAATATTTATCTGTCGTTTATGTTTATCATTTTAAAAATGGCTTTGACCTACATACTGAATGTGAATCATCCACACAGCATTGAATGATTTGTTTCTGCAATGTTACAAAAATCGACCCTGTGTCTTTCTGTGGCGTTTTCTTTTAATCCCCTCTTTTTAATTTATCATTAAGGACGGTCCCATTATTGTCTATGTTTTTTCCGTCCTCGGGTACTGAAATGTTTTTTCATTCAAAGTTTTGTCTGTGGCTGCTTGTTGTTGTGGTCAGAAATCCAATAAGATTTGAATCATGAACATATACAGTATATATCATGAGACTTTTTGCAAGTGAGAAGAGGGTGCCAAGCAGTGGTGGCTCAAAGGTCAAACATGAGAATGAACATTGTTCACCCCTTTAGGTGTGTATTCCTCGCGCCTGATTTCACACCGGCTCCTGGGAAAAAAAAGGGTAGCATGAGTCTAAAATACTGAACCTGTGCAGAGTTCAGCAGAGTTCAGCAGAGCTGCGTTTCAAAGTTTAACACCCCAGAATCTTGTGAGAAATATTAAATTATCAAACATTACACATGTGTACATTTGGCCGATTCAAACTCAATCATTCAAAAAAAATCTCTGCCTTTAACTTTGTGGTCCAGGCTCTAATGTGACTCTTTATCATTTTCTTCTTGTATATATTCCCCCCCTCAGTAGTCCTCCCCTGTGTCTAATTTCTACTATCACTAACATCACACACATGTAATTTATGTATGTACAATACCCCTACATGTGCCTCAGTTGACCTGAAGTGTGTGCAGTAAAGGTTAGAAGTTCATCAGTTGGGGCATCAGGCCCTGGTTTTATGTTTAACTCTGGAGGTGAGCAGATTTCACACCCAAGTAAGTGACACTCCTGAAACCAGCAGCTCTGACACCAAAGCCTGGGAAAGTCTCTGCCAGGCTGAAGCGAGGTTAAGGGGTTATCAGAGCATCATCACAACTCCCTATACGAGGTCTGCATATGAATATTCAGTTTATATCGATGCTCAGTTGTTAAGAGTTTGCCCTGGAAAACATACTGTTGAATATTTGTCGTTACTTTACACCTCTTCAGTCTTTACACAGACTACATCAATTAGCTATTGGCGTTTTATCCCAATATTTGGACAGTGAATTCTGGGTAAAATCAGTTTATTTTATTTTGAAAAGGTTTTGTGCGTGATGAGAGTAAAGACTGTGCAGTGGAGGTCAGCGGTCCAGGAGCAGACACAGGCCACCATGTCTCACATCACAAGGTGTGTAAACTTTGCACCCTGACAAACACCAACAGTTGATCCCGAGGGTTCCCACAGACCGGCATGAGAGCTCGGCACCGGGGGCGGCAGTTGAAGAGTTCAACTCACCGAGTCACAAATTCAAAATGTATATGTTTATACAATAATCTGCTAGAAACCAAAGCCTGCAGGGCAACATGATATATTTTTTTACTGAGCATGGACTGAATAATAGATGACAGTGTGAAATTATATGGATGTCTCCAGGTTCTTAACACGTTTCAGTGGCTATACGTACACAAGCTACAACATCATATTCAAATAGTGCAGATAACGGACACTCTGGAATAAAGTTACACAATATAGTATGTAGTTTAAATCAACCTGTTCCTCAGTTTGCATTGAATCCCCCTAACCTGCTTCTACTTATGAGCTTTATATTCTGCAGCAATGATATTAAAAAGCGTGATTACCTGATGCTGAACAAATCATTCACATTTATTTTGTGATGATTTAAATTACTGCAAATCTGTGATTGCTGTCTTAAATATATGCAAATGCAGAACAGTGCCAGCTAAAATACCTGAAAAAAAGACTCTTTTCATCATAATCAGAGCTTGGGGGCCCCGTCTTTAATATAATAATCTTAAAAACACAGTGAGCCGACATTGTATTCACATCGCTTGACTCCAGATAGAAATCAGAAACAGATTTAGCTTAACACAATGAGAAATAAGACTCATTTGTCAGAGCTCTGAATGTACATACACACAAATGGACAAACTCTCAAAATCAGGACAGAACAACATATCCCTTAATAAGATCATTGGCTGTGTTTATTCTGTTGTGTGCACTCTGTGTATAGGATTTGGAAGTAATGGTGTAAGGATCATGGGTATAAGCAGCAGAAGAAACAAAGGCTCAGTGGTGCTCCAAAACCTTATTTTGACCCCTAGTCTTTATAACGTATTTATGTGACCCTGATTAAAAATTCTACTGTCATTTTGTGTCCTATGCATCTCATTGTTGTGTGTATGGCTGGAACTGTATTTTTTTTAAGGTTTATTTTGGGGCTTTTTATGCCTTTATTAGAGAGATAGGAGCGTGGATAGAAAGAAAATCAGGGAGAGAGAGAGTGGAATGACATGCCGGAAAGAAGCTGCAACAGGTCGGATTTGAACCTGGGCCACCCGCTAAGAGGACTAAAGCCTCTGTAATTTTATATTGGTTTAAAAAAATGTATTTATATTCTTTACTTTTTTTATGGAATGTCATAAGTGGACAGACCACCTATCCACATGTGTATTATAATCAAAAACAAATAAAATCAGGAATTGTCTGTCACAGGACATGGACACCCATGTTTTCCCTTTAACTATCTCTTTACAGATCTTTATGGTCCCCTGACACTCGTGATTGACACCTTCCACGTGTCACGCAGTTTCCGCACTTCAGGCGACAGTGTGCAGGAAACTGCGCGTTTATCACCCCCACACACTTCTTCATGGGAAAAGAGTTGTTTGTCCACGGGCAACACCTTAATCCCTCTTTCCCTCTCTGTATTAAGAAAATAAGCCCACATGTGTTTGTACGTATAGCCTACTCTTTAACATATAATCAAGTGCTTTTTATTTTTTAGATATTGTTCAGTGAAAAAATAGATCCACAGACCCATGTCTATGTTTATTTAGTGTTCTCAAATAGTTATTCCTAAAGTCTCACTTGTCTAATTAGATACTGATCAGTGTTGTAATTGAAATGACTCTCACTTTAAAAGTCTGTCACACACAAAAACGTGTTAAAGAAACACCTCCCCAAACAGCGACATTCATTTTAAATATTTTATTGCGTTTTTCAGCAAAATACAAAAGAGGTAGAAATGTTAAATGAATAACTTAAGCGTACATTCTTGACAAAAGACAATGGGTCTATTTACACATATTTACAGTAATAAGTTAAGAAAAATATATTATGACAATATGCAAAAGTTTGGGCTTCGTTCAGTTCAGCTCTTTCTCCATCTCCTCCTCTTCATCATCGCTCTCTTCGTCGCTGCTGGAGTCTTCATACGGGCAGATGGTCGCTTGCACCGGATAGTTACGCAGCAGCATCTCTGCGTCCTGGTACAGATAATCGAAACATCTGGATTTGGGCCAGTACAACCTATGAAAGAAAAGGGAAAAAAAGTATATATAAATAAGATGTATTCAAATACATTGGTTGAAAAGACAATTTAACAAACAGAACTTGACTTACTTCACTGGATGAACGACCTGAGGAGTTTTCGGTTGTTTTGAAGCAGAAAGGTCTCCGTGAATATGAGCCTGAAAGCAAAAAGAAAGCGATTAGTCTTGTTAGACTTTTCTATTCTTTGTATAGGCTTGTGCAAGTTTGATTTTACAAACTCCCAAGGCGCCAGGATGTCTTGACTCACCTTCTGTACGGCACTTCTGTTCGCATTTCCAGTCCACGGTCTCCACAAACGACCGGGCTGTTGTGAAACATTGTTTCCAGTAAGAATAGAAGATAGTCCGCTGTTTGAAGTAAAAGTTTCCATGGTTCCTTGTGTCCTTGTGGCGATCAGTCCTGCTTAAGGTCCTTAGAGGATGTGTGGCTGAAGGCATGCAGGAAGCCCCTATTTATCAGGGGCCCGGTCTGCTGGTGCCAAATTGCGCTTTGACGCGTCCCCAAGTGTCTCCATGCGCCACGGTGGTGAGGTGCGAAATCACACTTGGGCAAACTCCAACCATATGGTCACTTTCTTTCATAATCTGATTTTTTTTTTTAAATTAAATGTACTTACCTGACTTCTTGAAACACATTTTCTGTATGAAAAGTATTCTGGATCAGATGTTTAAGTGTTAGGCTTCCTGCTCTCTGCCTCCACATTACAGTCCATGTTATAGGTTTGAGCACAGAGCGGATGAATGATTAGGTGTAACAGGCCTTTTAGAATCCGAAGAAGAAGCAGGTTTATTGCAAAGTATGTTTCACATACAACTAACCCAAGTGCATGGGAGTATACGTGCATAGCAATAAGAATAGAAAAAAACACACTTTATAAATAATAAGCATAATTAAACCTTACAATATTATCTTTATTAATTGAAAAGAGCTGTAGCTTTTGTTTTTTCTTTCGTTTTGATCCTTGCAAAAAAAAAAAAAATCTGTATGCTCACAATTCTATAGTTCAATTAATATGAAGGCTACAATGTGCATCATATAATCCAAAAGATGGGCTATAATGTAACCATCTGATCATATCTGGTCAATTAGTTCAAATTAAAATAAAAACAATCCCGAATCAAATCAGGTCGGTTTGTTGATAAGTCTTGCTGATAACATCTTGTTGAACTTTGCAACCCCTTCACCTCTCATATCTCCCTCCGTCTGTGGAGCCATTTGCGTGTGTGTGAGGTGTGAAGAAACACGTGCCCTACTGTCAATTCTCGCTGAGTGCCGTGATGGAGGAAGGTTCGCGTGCATTTGGGGAGCGCGCGGGAGGGGGTTGACACGCGTCAGCCTTTTGTGTACACAACAGCAGGAGGGGGGCGGGTCGCTAACAGCAGGCTGAATGCATCACGATCACTCTCATATGGAAAACTTCATAATAGAGCTAATTTATGAGCTGCACGTGCCTGCCATTCATTAAAAAGATCCTTTGTGTTGCATTGATTCAATTAAATACTCCCACTGTGTTTACCTTCAGAGCGCCACTAGGGGGAACTGTGGCGCTTTAAGATGGCATACAATTAATATATTATGTTATATTTGATATAAAATCTAAAAGAAAGTGCTTTCATTAAGTGAAATATATTAGCCTGTGTTCAGCCTGTCTTCATTCACAGCTACTTGGTGCCACATTACAGAAAGTATGAATTGTTTAAAAGCAGCAGGCCTGCAGAGAAGGTGCCATGTGGTTAAAGGTGAACCGTGCATGACCAGCATTTAAAAAAAAAAAATGCCCTCAAGCTCCAGCCACATCACAACACTTCTCTCCAGGGAGAGAGCAGTCAGAAGTTGGCACTAATAAGGTCCACATAGACCTCTCTCACTGGTTCTCTCTGTCTGTGTCATTTTCTCCTCTGTGGCTAATTGGGTGCATGCTTTATACTGCTCTGCAGGGTTTTTTTTTTGGTAGACTGGATCATTATATAGAGCCTTCACATGCTGCTGTTGTATGTCCACATGACCTTTTCCTCCATGTCTACAATACAGGCAGGCTTATGCAATATACTAATGTAAACTAGGCTGCGTCTTTCATGTTTTTGTTAACATATGCTGGTCATCAAAAAATACACCTTTCATGCTGTGAATATATTGTATAGTGCTTTTTGATGGACCAGTTCAAACTATGTCAAAACAGTAAACAAAAAGAAAAATACAAAGAACAGCTGATAAGAGGTCACTCACTGTCAGCGCTGAATGAAGCCAAATTGAATTGCCCTGTGGAAAAAAATACAACACAGTTTACACACACACACACACGCACACACACACACACACACACACACACACACACACACACACACACACACACACACACACACACACACACACACACACACACACACACACACACACACACACACACTCTTAGAAAACACAAAACTTAATGTCACTCATTTTGAAGAATGAAGTTAACCAAGCCAACAATAACAACATGCCTTATTGTTTTCATCCGTAATAGCAAAAGATGTTATTATCAAGTGGAGCAAGTTAGGCTGCAGCTCAAAATCAGAAAAGATGTCTCGCCAGTTTTATACATTGAATGTCTTATTTCTGTTAAGAGACTGACTCAACAGTTCAAATACAGCTATTTTAAGAGATCTCCTTTGATTTGGTTCTCCTCACATACACTATCCATCACTTCTATTGCACCACTCTAGTCCAATTTTCAACTCTTTCTTTCTCTTTTGCTGCCTCTGGTTTATTATTCATGAGTCAAGTTCTTTCTTTTATTACCCTTCTGTTTTACAAAGGCACTCTATACTTGACTCCAAAAATCCCTTCTCCATGGAAACAGCAACTATTCAGTTATTACTTTCTTATCACTGCATCACTATTACTGATTCTAATCATTCGACCAAATTATCATGAATTATTTTTTGAATGCAAATATGCTTTTTGGGCATGTTTCTGTGTCTGCCTGGCTCCAGTCTTCATCTTTATTTTGGGCATCTGATCTGATCTCGTCTAATCTGTTTTGGCTGAGAGCGATAGAAGACTTGCACTCCAGGACACAGATTGACAAACATGCTCTTATCTAATGTCCCAGTGTTCGCAGAATTTCTCAGGTTCGCATCTTTTCCTCGGACTTCAGTTGACAGGTGGTTGATCGGAAAGAAAAATACACAATGTTCCCAAAATGATATCTGTTTTCTTTGAAATGAGAAGATGTCAACCTATGATTTGAATTTCAAAGAAAGGCATCATCTTGCAGATTATTTAATAATTGAAGGACATGTTGAACACTTCTTCTGGAATCAGCTACCAGTCAGGGTCTGGGAGGCAGACACACTCTAAACAAAATACATAAAACTTTGCTTTTTGATAAATCTTATAGTTGGGGCTGGCACAGGTGGCTGTTCTGGCATGAGCCTGGATTTGCCCAAGATTTATGCCTGTTAAAAGGCAGTTTTTTATTTTCCCTGTAGCTTTTATTGAAGTGCTACACTCATGATGAATTAAGCTGGGTCTTCTTAATAAAGCAATGAGTAAGGTCTTTTACCTGCTTTTTGTAAAGTGTCTCGAGATAACACTGAATTGACGACACATGAATTGATGCTATACACATAAAGATTGATTTATTGATTCCAAGTCTTGTTAAATGAGGTTCAAACACACAGTATAAAGTTAGTCCTCTAGAGGAAATGTTAGACAAACACAGAATGAGAGGTGCAGTAAGTTTACTTCTTCCCCCCTCGTTGAGTTCCCACTAAATCAGTTCCCTCTAAACAAGCAGATTAGGGTTCACACAGGTTCGCCAAATGGAGAGGTCCTCCATTATTGATTTAAACCAGCTTGGAGGAGGAGGACTGACTTGAAAAAAGTATCTGAAAAAATCCCAAAACTTCAATTCTTCACAGAGCTTTACTCCTGGTTTTCACTTGAAGCTAAATTACTCAGAACTGGCGCCTGCTGGGACCTTGCAGGCTCGTGGATGCCTTGAATTTATGAACTCCCATTAGAATATTATTACTTACTTAAGCACCAAAATATCATCTGAGACAGAAAAAATACTAGTTTGAACAATCAAAATAACTATTGGAGCCCTTCAATGTCACTGTCACCGTCAATGTCTTAACAGAGCAAATAATGACAAGTTAACCTCACCAATATGCCTGCATACAATCGTGAGGTTCTTCACTGGTTCTGCCTGTGATCACTGGAGGAAAACTTGAAAAATTCATGTATTTTCTAATCTACTTTTTGTGATTTGAACTGTAATGAAGAGAGAGGGATCCAGCGGTACACCAGTTGGGGGGTGGGATGAGGACGGTGGGGTGAGGATAGGGGATGGGCACAGCTTTCCAAAGGCCTGATTTCTGCACTCCAACCCAGATCCCAGAAGAGGAAACTCTGGAGATCATGGCGACTTAATTCATTCACCTCAAGAGGGCAACAGGAGGCTTGTAGCTTTTCATCAAAAGGAGTAGGTCAATGGCAGGTCAAGATATACTTTTATTTCAAGGTCTAATTATAACCTTCCATTTCTGAACTGGTGACTAGCTAATGCGAGCTCAGAAACCAACCAAAGAAGATATCAGAATTGAACATCATCAATCCCACGGACCAATCTGTGACTGTTCAACAGTCATGACATGAATCAACATGAAGTTACCCTGTGCAACAAAACACATTTGATCACAAGTGAAATATGTGGAACACATGTCAAACATGAATTTTACACATTTTCTTGGTGTGTCGTGTGACGCCTATTTACATTGAAGATCCCGGCTCCATGTTTTCAACGTGTGACCGCATGTGGAAAATATAAGAAAGTCATGTGTATTTGATGAATGTGTGATTTAAACCAAGAGTGTGCAGATGGATTCTTCTATCGTTGCAACTTGTTAAACCACACATCAAAAAACACATTAATTTTGCAATGTTTTCCATACATCAGGTCGTGTGATGAAGGAAAAAAACAAAGTCTGGCATTTGGGCAGAATATGGATGAGGTAATGATCCATCTTTGCTTCTTTTTTTTTTTATTTGAGTTCGACCCTAAAACCAGGGCATGGTAGCAAATGTTCTTTTTAGTTTGAATGAGTCTCTCTTCTCAATCTTTTAAAATTGTCTGAGTTCAAGCAGTCCTGCGGATGAAGTCAGACCGTGGGTCAGTCCTTTGTCCAAACCCTTCAGTATCATTGTCTGCTGGCCCTGTTATAGGTGGTTAGATGTATCTGTGTGAATGTTGTATTATCCACATTTTTGTTCGCATTGTTTTTTAAAATTGAACTTCTACTTAAATTACTGGGCTTCCTTGGTGCATTTTTATTAGTTGCTTTCATCTTAAATAATCAAGTATATTTTTGGTGGATTTATTCTTTTATCAGGAGTTTTTACCTTATTTTGCTGTTTTGGTCTGATTTAGACTGTTCCAGTGTGTCAAAATGTACACTTTTTTTCGAATAATGAATTCCCTTTCATCACAACTCGGTGTTCAACAACTTTTGAACTTCAATGTTGAGCTCAAACGCACTTTGCTTTGGAAACCATATGAGGAGGACACTGCTCTTGGGAAATACCCTCACAGAATACCAAACCAACAATGACCACCAAGGCACACTGCTTTGAGTTGAACAAGCTCTCAGGTGTCGGGCTGCATTTTAATCAAACATGTTTGGTATTTAAATCCCCAAGCTGTAATTCCGTACTCAGTATAATTTAAGATTGACCTCGAATGGAGAAGCTGTTCGATGCCATTTGGACGTCATGAGTGAGCAGTGCAGTGCACAGCTATGTCTGTATACATGTCCTTCCATGGGCTCTTTGTAATGTTCTGAGAATGAACATGCTGAAGGTCAGACTGAACCCTCTCTCAGTTTAATTTAGTGTTGCCCTGGAAACCAATGGATGTGGTAAAAGTGTAGTGGTGCAAGAAGACAACATGGTCTAGATAAAAAATGAGGACAACAGAAATTATTTAAAGTAAATTTGAAGACATCATAAGAGGCTATCAGTGTAAAGAGACTATTTCAAATAGTATATGACTTTTAGTGGGTAAAATATGGAACTGTTATTGAATATAGAACCATCCTTATGACAACTAGTCTTGGTATGCTCCATCTTTCATAAATGTATTCAAAAAATTTTGAATCATGCTGCCCTTGTCTCTCACTCTCACTCTCTCTCTCTCTCGTTCCTTTCTCAATGGCAGCATCTCAATCCTCTTATATTGCCCTCATACCACAGAAAGCAAAGACTACCAGAGCAAGGGTCAAGATGGCAGTGCCCTGTCCTCTGCTCTTGTTTTGAACTTAGATAACCTCAGCATCCCCTCAATATGCAGCCCACTGCACGCTGACAAAAACACATTTGGAAGGCTAATCCATCAGAACGGGTGAGCCGAAAAACACCACTTGTGGAAATCAATTTGGATGACAGAGGATCGGAAGAGAGTCTTTAAGGTCAACAATGCGGAGTGAGAGAAGGGAAATTGAGTCTGCTGAAACGTCAAGTGTGAGTTTAGCACGTGTGTGTTTGTGCAACTGTGAAGCGTCAATATCTCTGACTTCTTCAAATCAAGCTTTTGGAGACTGGAAAGATTATATGCAGAGGTCCAAACTCAGAATTAAACCCAGTATCAGACACATTAACATGCAATTTACAACGCCGGTTTTCCTCTGGTTTTGAGAAACTCACATGCTGCTCAATGAAGTAGTGCTGATCAAAGAGAAAAAGAAAGAGAAAGAGAAAAGAAAGAGAAAGCGAGGGACAGGAGCTCAATGTGTCAGGTCCACCATAGCAGCATAACTGGGAGCTGGTCCATACCTGGGCCAGCCCTAACTGTAAGCTTTATCAAAAAGAAAAGTGTTAAGCCTATTCTTGAAATTCAGAGTATGTCTGCCTCCCAGACCATGATTGGAAAATAATTATTCCAAAGGAGATATTTGGTAGAAATTCTGGGAATTTGGATAGTAAATCGGAATATTATATTATCAGAATTCCGCTTTAGTCGAGGGTTGAAAATAGCTGCAACTCCAGTGTCTCAAGGTGTATGATTATGAAAATTACTTGGAGGAGTGGATTCCTTTAAATAAATGTATTCATCCTGACACAGCCAGGTTTCAGTTAAACAACGCAATCGATACTATTATCTGATTTCAGATAATTTAATAATAGAGATTTAGATGCCAATGATATCATATCGACTTTTTTTGTTGTTGCCAAAACTGTATTTGTAGTTTTGATTTCAATCAGATTTTATGTCCAGTATGTTTGGCTAAATTGTAACAAAGTGTCTGGGACGGTTAACAGACAGTCTCTAATGTATGATTATAGTAATAGTAGCTGAGGAAACTGCAATAAAGGAAGCGCAGAGTCCTGGTCTGGACTCTTTGTTGCCATGGTTTTTTGACTAACACATTCAGCCAAGTTTCAAGATAAAAGAGTTGCACCATACTTGAGATTGACATCCAAAGAAAAGTTTGAATATGGTTAATATTTGCCGTGAGTGAGTCGATGAGTGGCTTTTTATATTCAGTCTATGAGAAAGACAGAAAAAGAAAGGATCTCAGGGCAATAAACATAAAGAGTTCCCCACAACAAAGGCCTGATGTTGAGAAATTGGGGATCTTTAGACTTATACACAGCACGTAGCATCATTTCAGATGCAGAATCTGCAGCTTGAATATTTCATGTTATCTTTTTTTTTTTATCAGTCTCAAAAGTTTCTGCTACAAAGTTCACAAAATCCAGTGCAGTGGGAGACCTCAGGAGGTGGTTTTTGTTCTACAGCTGCAGATTGTTAAAAGTTAAATTGGTGAAGTGATAGTAAATAAAACGCAACAGTGGAAAAATGTACTGGTCGATAGCAGAAAGAACACACACAGTGTAGTGAGGATCACCAGTAGACGTCATGTTCAATAGTGCTGCTGTCGATCGAAAGATGCCTCCTATACCTGCAGCAGCTGCAGTGGTGAGTCAGAGAGCACTGTACGCTGTGGTCAGGGTCATTTACATGCACGACGGAGCTGCAGGCTTTAACATTTTAATGATAGAGGATGGCTGTCCCGATGGATTTTTACTCAGAGGTTTGTTCAAATCATCAATGAATTCTTAAAAAAAACTACAGTGAAACCTGCTGTTGAGAATGAAATTGAAACTATCCTTCATCCTGTTTTGAAGCTGAATTAGTACAAGTGAAGCAAAAGCACACTTTTAATAAGTGCTCATGGGTTTTTAAAATTAGGACACAAAATCGGAGCATTATATGCAGTACAGTGTTTTAAAATGTTAAATAAGATTTAATTGGCCAATTTCAACTGTCAGTGGTTTTCACGAAGATCTGCCGCTTATTGTCGGGGGGAAACAAATTAAGCTTGACCCTTCACATCACAAAGAAAGACCCCTATTTTTTTGCGCATAATATTAACTTATGGATGATTTAAGATTATTACCGTACAGATCAGTAGCATGCTAATGCTAACACGCTAACTTCACCTGATGTAGGCCTACTAACCCATATGCATCATGCTAACGCCATGCTGAGCAAGTGTTGAGATTTTTAAATGAATTGACGAACACACACTTGTTTTACTATTAATGGTGACTAATGTGTACTATTGTGAGAATATAATAGTTCAGAAACAACAACCCCTTTGCAGAATACTCTATGAAGATGTCCGTACATCCACTTATGCCTTTAAACTTTAGAGGAGCACAGGAAAAACAGGGTTCAGCCATGGTGTTGATGCAAGGAGGGTTCTTACTTACCTTAAAAGTTGTGCTACCATTAAACATGTTTCTTTTCATCAAAGCCTTTGTGCTCTCCTCCGTGAAACCAGTGCAGCATATCCTCTCCCTGTGACATGGCAGCAAAAGAAGAACAAAGCAACATAGCCGAGAGATCAACAGCCAGAAGCAATAATTGTGGGACAGATTTTAGAAGACCGGTTGCTTTCATTTAAATATGCATTATTGATCTGCGGAGGAATATGAGGCTTCAATCCTGAACAGCAAGCTTTGATGCAGCCTTTTCAACCCTTCCAGCATAAAGATGTAAGCAGGCAAGTAAATAAATTCAGGAAATGAATGATATCTAGTGCTGATATTTACAGGGTTTATATAATGCTGTGTGACATTTATGAGTCACCCTCTTATATCATAGTCTGTCCAAGTTTTGTGAAGGTCTGTGCCTTAAGGGCAATATATAATATCCACTCCAGAGAAGACCTCCTTTAGGGTTATTTCTGCAGCACTGTACGGCTTAATTTGATCATTCATTCAGCGGATTATTCAGAAAGAGGAGATGATGTAATCTTCAGACAAAAAACAAGGACTGATTGAAACACTGATGGCGCTTTAGAGGTATTTGTTCATAATGTTTAATTGGTAGTTATTAATCCAAAAGAACCAATTTGGATGTGAGAAATCATCACTTTTCTGAAAGCAGAAAGACTGTCTCTAATCCAGGGCCAACAGTCAGGCTTCATAATAATCATCAGACAGCATTGTTGTTTGTGTCGATGCGAAGTGTTAATGCTTGAATGTGAAGTAGCTACTTTGATTTGAGTTTATTTAGTGTGAAGGCTTTGTACACAATTAAAATCTTTCCCATCATTCTGGCAGCACACAAACTTGCAGAAAAATACAAGTAAAAACCTCTGAGTCTATTTCCTTCTATCAATGTATGTATTCTGTGTTTCCAGGTTGGATCAGTTAAGGTACCATCTGCACAGCTCCCGACTAAAGCTGGAAGTCTATGTATCAGAGCGCAAAGAATGATTGTACAGAACCAGATCTAGATTCGTTACTCATTCAGATTCAACACTGAAGTCTGGTGTTCTGTGCTGGAATTAAACAGTTTCACTGTTATTTTGAGTTTTTAGCAGAACAATATGCCACCCTTAACTGCACCACGTTTTAGCTGGCTGATCTTTAACTGTTCGATGTAACAGACATCTTGCCCAAACCTTAGATGCATATGTTTGGAAATCATGTGAAATTGCTCTTATAGAGCATTCAAAAAATCCTTGAGTGTGATCCAGAGTTGGGCATGTCTTGCAGTACAATAGGACAGGTCTGCCATTGAGCTATTCTTGCTACCACCACCAGATGGTGCCAAAAGGAGGTGAGGAGAAATCCAACAAATAGTGGCTTTAAATTTAAAGCTCTTGAACAGGACTGAGTTTAAACCCACGTTGAAGGAATAATGTTGTGTCGCCTAAACTTGTCAAATCCAGGCACTTTGCAGCTACATTTTGCAGACATTGGAGTTAAACCAAAATACAAACTGAGCAACAATAAATGTATTAAAGACAATATTTTTATTTCTCCCCTACGGTCTATGTACTTAATAACTGGTCGCTCCAGTAAATTAATGGACGCCTGCGGGGGCTGTGCTCTAGAGGTACTTCAGAAATCACAGTATGGCAATATAACTAATGGAGCCTGTGACTCAAAGAAGACTGATCAAAGGATGAGAAGAAGGCATGCGGTGATGTGTGAACCTTGGCCAAGGTTGCATCGTTTACAGCCTTTTCACAACTGCTCACTCCAATGTCATGGCTAATGGTTAGAATAAATGGATGCACAAAAAAACAACCAATTACTAAACCATCAAACATATTTACAGTGAACCATTTTCAAGTAATTTGGCTGATGTTTTCTGAAGGCACTGGCATATTTTTGGTAAAATTGATAGAAAAAGAAAAATATTTTTGGGTACTTAACAGGCATCAGGGAAGCGTCGAAATTTGAAAATGGCTATATTGGGGTTTCATTTGTATGCATTGGTGTTGTGATCACATCTAAAATAGTGCCCTATTATATCATGTTCACAATTATGTTTACAATTCATTCTCCAGGGTATAATGTCCAACGTATTCTGAGTCAAGTACTGTACTAAATGTGTAAATGATGATAATTTCACATCTTGCAGCCCGACATCATCTCAGTTGTGTCTTCTTAGTTCCTAAGTCTGAGTCTGCACACTGACCATAAATGAATCAGTCCAGATGTCTCCTCAAATAAAGAGCAGTGTCAAGCCATTGTAAAACTTTATCATCCATGATTTATAGAATCAATATGTATTCTGGATTTAAAAGTGGCGGGGTTGACAGAAGTGGGCATCCCCTCAGACTGAATGTGATTGGTATAAGGTTGAAAAATGATTAATGATTCTTAAATGTCCTGAGCTTGTTATGTGATTTTTTAAAATTCTAATCATTGGTGTAAAGTTAAGCATATGTGGTTTCAACAGCCTCTAATACATTCCAGTCTCAGCCTCCAGCTCCGACACAGAATGAGGCGAGCGTTTTTATTTATTTATTTTTTGGACCAGTGTTTGCACTGTCAGTGAGAGAGCCATCAGTTTATGGTGGAAGCTGGATGGAGGTGATGCGCACTGATCTGCTCCCTATAAGGTTCCTGCTTTGCTTTCACAACACGAGGATGGATCGAGTTTTCGCATGAACGGTAAAGCGATGGATTTCCCTGCGCTTCGTCACCTTTTTTTGTCACGTTTTTTTTTTATTCCCAAAACGGAGATAACACCTAGGAGTTGTTTTGCGTAATTTCCAAATTCCCAGGCGGCGGATAACATCATCACAGAAAGGTTTCACGCCCCTGGAGGTTGTGTTTTGCTAACTTTAGAGATAACCATAGAGTAACTTTATGATTTTTTTTTTTTTAAGCGTCCGTTGGGCTGATTTGTCCTTGTTTTCTGTTGTGTAGGAAGTAAAAAAAAATCGGTGGGAAATGTCTGCCTTCCACAACCGGAGCCAAACGAGCGCACGTCGCAGTGACTACGTGTGGCAGTACGAGTATTACGACGACGAGGAGCCCGTGTCTTTTGAGGGACTCAAAGCGCACAGATGTGAGCCATATCATACATCTACAATCGACTTCAACTTGTCAAGTGTGTGCGTGCGTGCGTGCGTGCGTGTGTGCCTTTTGACGCACGTGAGTGTGCGTGCATTAGGTTATTCGTTAGTGTCAGGGTTACTCACCTTTTAACTGTTAATAGCCTAATTCATGTCTCCTGACCTATTTCTCTATTAGGTTTTTGTAGCCTATTGCTTCAGTTGTGGGCTGGCCCGTGCCCCCATAATCTCATAAAAAGGTGAAGGTGATGAATTATCTGGCATGCAATAATTCATGCACAACCTCTACCGTCAAATGATAATGAGAAGCCAATTAATGAAACTCAAAGAGAACCATCAGCATGAATACAGACACGTTGTCAGCTGTAATCCAATAGCCTAGAATACTGAATGCTCGTTTCATTGAATTATCGAGGTTCCCTGGGCCCCTGAGAGAAAGTAAATCTAAAAGTGATGAATACAGAATACTCTAATGAGCCTCTATATCTTCTCTCACGTTTCAGACTCTATCGTCATCGGCTTCTGGGTTGGACTTGCTGTGTTCGTCATTTTCATGTTCTTTGTTCTGACGCTGCTCACAAAGACAGGGGCGCCCCACCAAGAGTGAGTGTTAATAAGCTTTAGCCCACTTCTTTCACCATCACATCTACAAGGACAATCAGGGAGAGCTCAATCTGTTCAGCTCTCAGCACCTCTTATCTCAGAGCTGGAGTAGCTTTCATGTCCGATTGTATCATTGATGCTTTAGCTGTTCTGGCTTATTTCTAAGACATTTTTAATGAGGTAAAAAGGGTTCTTCTTCTAGGATTAAGGGTTATGGCGTTTGTGAAGATCTTATATTTGATTTGGAGGTTATAGCTTATATTTCCATTTTAAAGAGGGATCGGCAGTGGGAGTTGGTGAGAAATCCCATATATATAGTCGGACTGAAAATGTGAAGCTGGTAGGAAATAGGGCACTTATTCTCTAGTAAAACATCATCTTCCAGGGCAGGATTTTAAGCATTGATCTCCGCACAAAGACGACAAAACAAGACAAGAAATTATCACTTGTTTTTTTGTGTTCAGCTGTATTGTTTTCAGCAAATAATAAAAATCCAGGCCATGATGTTTCCAAAGCATTTTCTCACATTTTTTCTTTCTTTCCTAACAGAAACCCAGACTCTGCTGAAAAGCGCCATCGACCAGGGAGCTGCCTCGTAGACATCGATGGCCCCCAGGACGAAAACGACAAAGCCTTCTCTCGCCCATTGTTATCGGAGTCCCGCTCTTATTTTCATTTCTACATTAATGAGGAGGATCGGGGCCACAGGAAGCTGAAACCAGAAGAAAAGACAGCTGTTAAGCAGCAGGAGTCTTTCAACCGGCCCAGAGGTATCAGATCTTCTGGGATGGACGAGATGGAGGAGGATGTCGAGGAAGCTGGGAGACACCAACCTCTAAATGGACTAATAGAGGAAAGTAAGGCTGAAAGAGAAAATGACTTGTTTTCTCACTTCAACATCCCTAACTTTGTGAACTTGGAGCAGAGTTCAAATCTCGGAGAAGAGGATCTACTGTATGAGCCGTCTGTCATACTGGAGCGTCAGGCTCACTCCCAGGACACTCACTGTGACATCCACTAAGGCCGATGTACATCACAGTCATGGATGTAGTGGTACTGTTATTTTCTTTCCTTTTTTTCACAGGGTCATTTGTGACTTTACAGGGGAAAAAGTATTCACCATCTTCTTTTGTCCTGTACACCAAACCTACAAAGCCTTTTTTTTAACAAGACAACAAAAGATGACATACAATTACATAATAAGCTCAACTCCCAGTTTAAGATGAAATGTCTTAAAGGAGAAAGAAAATTGCTCTGAAAATTGCACTAGTTATTTTGAGGCTCCTGAACTCGTGATACGTTGGTTTTTCACACAGAAATTAGAGTAAATTTAGTCCGCAGGAAGAGATAGTTCTCCACAGTTCATTCTGCTATTAATGGCTCTTATTTCTTGTAGAATTCCTGAAATCCAATATTTTGGAATTCAGTATAAATATTTAATTGTTCTGAATTTAATTACCTTTACATGATAGTCACACAGCTGCCATTGTTCTTTGAACCTCAAAGTGGGCAGGTCCGACTTTTATGTATTCCAGGTTGTAAATTGTATACATGTAAGGAATCTGATAAATAGCCTAGTCATCATTTCACTCCTTCCATATGAAACTGTGACCCTTTTTTAAATCCAGAGATAGTCCGGCATACTTCAAGTGTAAACAACATATTTGATATCTCATAAACTAGCTAGCAAAAGCTAGCATTGTAGCATTCAAAAACTATTACTGCTATGCCTTTTGTTCCATGATGAGTTACAAAAGGTGCATTTCATTAGCTAACATTACCATTAGCTGCTGCAGCGTTAGCTTGTTAAGGTTGGCAATTCTTACAAGTTTGCTTGCCAGAAAGATAACAGGAGAGGTGTAAATTCCCGGCTAACATAACCTTTAGCAAAATATTCACACCAAGCTATTGTACTAGGCAATGTTACACAATGAAACAGTAATGTTAACGAGGAAGTGGCTCAATGTGAGCTGTTGTCTAGCTAACAGACTATCAATTATGATGATTTACCTTGAGATGTTGAAATAGGTTTCTCTGGATTTTCACTATCAATAGTCTTTTCAGTTGCTGTTCAAAGTTTTTTTTTAAGATTATCTATGTTTATATGATATTTAAAAAAAAAAACCCTGAAAAAAAGCAGAGCTACAGAAGTTGAGCTTCCCACCCTGAGAGTGATGTCAGAGGAAAAATGCTGCTGAATGATATGGTGATTTAGAATTTGTGTTTCATTAGAGGTGTACTTTAACCGTGTAAGTAGTAGCAGAAAATCAAGCAGACTGTTACAGGACAGGTAATGTGAGATGACAATTTGATACTATAATTCTGTCTCTTAGATTAGAAGTGATCTTTTTGTCCAAATAAACCTCAATAAGATAGAAAACGTCTTGTGTCCCATTATTTAACATCACAGAGGTTAAAAGAAGAGATCACAGTCAGGTTTATGACATGTTTAATCTACCAATTAACATGATTTGGAAGGGGCTCTTGTCAAGATTTCAACATTATATCAAATTGATTTGTGTAACTTAGGGTGACCTTTTTTCAAACCTCTAAATCTGGACACCTAAATTCTATCGCAAAGCCACATGTAATGGTCCACAGATGGGTAACCTGCAAAGGTGCCATCCTAAGCAGCCCATTTATGTTGGTTGTCAGCGGCGATTGCCTCACTGAAGTTGATCACAACAGAGATACTTCCAGCCTGTACCCACCATTTGTGTTTGCTCATTTTACTATGGCTTTGTATGTCAGCATTTCCACCGTGAGTGACTGAAAAATAAGTGAGACTATTCCGTATACCTGCGTATACCCTGCATTACACCACTGACTGCAGGAATTCATTTTCAGTCTCCATGGGGTATACCCACTTCCAAATCCCCTCTGAATCACACCAATAATTGAAAATAGTATGCTACAATTTTCTTCCTAGAATGGGGAAGGGATGACCCTCCCTAATCTGTCTCTAACTGGCTAGTACAAACTTAATATGCAAGAGTATATGCTAGAGTCTTACATGTCACTGTTCATAACGGAGGCCCTTTTTCTCTGCTGGAGGGGCCACTGTAAAACATTTGCAGGAAAAATGAAGAGAACAGTATACCCACTTCTTTAGACACCACTACAAACCCTTTTTGTCTGAAGTTCCTGGAGTTCTTTGGAAAATTCTGACACCCTTTGCAGCAACGACAGCCAGCATACCTGTCGTTACTCAGCAGGTTCAATTAGTATGATAAACGAAGCAAGCTAAGCAACCCCAAGACTGACACAGTTACAGACA
This sequence comes from Labrus mixtus, assembly GCF_963584025.1. Taxonomy (NCBI): domain Eukaryota; kingdom Metazoa; phylum Chordata; class Actinopteri; order Labriformes; family Labridae; genus Labrus; species Labrus mixtus. The sequence continues at coordinate 10,329,632 of NC_083623.1, read as the reverse complement.
AATCAGTATCGAACTTTCACTGGTGGTGTATGAGTATATATGCCTATATATTGTTTTGGTTGGTCAAAAGTGGGACAGGGACTGTTCAAAAACTGGGACATTTATAGTGTTTTATAGATTTTTGTGGGGACTCAGGCCACACAGAGCTTGAAAACAGGACAGTCATGGTTAAATTAAGATGTATGGTCACCCTTGCATGTGCTTGATTGTTGTACTCAGACTTGTCAGTGGGTCGGTACATTGCTGATAAATGTTGCTCAGTTTGGGCCAGATTTTGAGTTAAATGCAAGCTGCAGCCTCTGGGGTGGAGACATGAAGCCAGAAAAATGAAGCCATGGGTGAGCCAAAAACTGCTGAATTTGTGGCATCGGTTGGCTGATGTCAACAGTTGGCGGAAAATATGAATGCAGTTTTTCCCGACATGCTGATTAGTGGGTAAATATTTGTACTGATATGAAATGTTAATCAAATGATGAAAGTTACTTGAAAGAAAAGCACAATCCAAAATCATACATTAACATCTCCTGAGCAATGCTGTGCTGTTTGTGCCTATATTCATGGGGAAATCACCCTCAGAGTCAAACAAATTGAATTACTTAAAGTCGCATCAAGTGATGATTATGCAAAGGAACATTGGGAGCTATTACGGTCCATTCTGAGTAAATGCCCCAGCTTCGTACATTTAGCTGCTGCAGGGATGTGAGGGGAATAACAGAGAGTCAATCAATATTGCCACGGAAGTGACTCCAACAAATCATCCTTTTTTTTCAGACTTTGACAGACAGCCCATTCATTATTTTCTCCTGATGCATCAGACAAAATAAATGTTCACCATAAATGTTCAACACCTGTTCCTCTTTCATTTGCAGGCATTGTAAGAAAGCAGGCAGCTGGGGCCGGGCTAAACAAATGTGATTAGGTAGCTCTCTAAATTAATTTTCAGAGAGTACTGTTTCCAGTAGAAATGTTCAACTTTAGGGAGATATTCCACTTATCGTTAAATGTGTAAATGATTACCTTTTTAAATGAGCTGTAATTGTTTTCTGATGGACTGTTTATAACTGCTAGCATGTTGCTGGGAATAGGCAGTTTCTTCGCCCCCTTCCTCTTCTGTCATGGTTACTTCACTGTCTAATACTTTCCAGCTGCGGCCCTTGGCTGGACAAAGGCGTATCGGAAGTGACTTATTGATAAGAAACTATACAAAGATTATAGATATTGATAATCGGCAGAGACATTGGGTCACATTTGGAGTGAACATATTCGATGACCCATTAGCTACACTCAGAACACAGCTAACGTTAACATTGTGCCACTGCATATCTGATATTTATGTTTGAGAATTACGGATTCAACATGAGAGGCAATATTAACTCTAGATGCTAATACTCATCTAAACACAATGTTAAAATCCTTAATCATTAATAGCACTTTGCTTCAAATTATCTGGCCAGAAATAATGGCTAATGTAAATGGTTTCAAGAGGGTTAATATGTATACCCATGTGCTGAAAATGATCAAAAAAACAAGGCAATGTTATTTTAAGTATGACAGTTCATAAATGATATTCCAAACCTACACAGTCTTAGTACATTTTTAAAAAGTTGGGATGTGTGAATGCTTTGATGTGTTGTTCAGTTCCACTCCTGTGTTTTGTGTTATCACCAAACTGTTAACCAAAAGTTCAGAGCATAGTCGGGGTGCCTTAGCTCTAAATTAGTGGAAGCAGGGTTCAAACAGTTAACAGTGTGTGTGTGTGTGTGTGTGGGCGGACAGTGAAAGTGAGTGTCTGAATATCTGAGGTTATGCAGTTCATTATTGTAGACTGTCTGAATAATTGGGCTGTCAAAGTGTGTGAAGGATTTTTTTTTTTTTTTAACAATTATTCACTGCTCAAACCAAACGAAAGAAGCTTTGTTTTCTCCACATGATAATTCTCAATCCTGTGTTTCTGAATGAAGACTGCCAAACATGTGTGTTTACACATGATTGGAGATGGTTGCTGAGGTGATGTGAGAAGGACGGAGCAGGGGTGAGTCAAGTTCTTGTTTATCCTCGGAATGAGGGTTCAGTCAACTGTGTCCACTGCACCATCCAAACACAACAGAAGTGATAGGCCATTTGTATGGACGGCAAATTTATAGATAAATAAATGCATGCACACAGTCTGTCCAGTTCTTGATTGGCCTTTCATATTAAACATTCAGGAATGACTTGCTGTTTGCTTCTCATGCCTCAGCAGTTTAACCCTGATGTTGTACAGCCTGACTTCCAATGGTGCAGTAAGGATATACAACCAGTGGGTGGGGCAGTGAGGTAAAATCAAGTCTGCCATTTGTTCTTTCTCCTAAATGCCCCCGGGCGGTCTCAGCAGGCATCGTGGTTGACAGTTGGTGAGCTGCAGTAACGCCTAAACAATTGAGGAGCAGTAGGGGAGCAACTGAGAGGCGGAGGAGGAGGAGGGAGAAAGAGAAAACACTGACAGTTTGTTACAGCGGAAAATTCTGGGATCCAGTTGGTGTTAAACAAACTATGTCAGTCAAATGGTGATTATAGTTACAAGAAAACAAGAGGATCAACATATTTTGAGAGGTCCAAGTGTATTTTACCATCATATGGCATTGTTTAAACTGTTTAAATGTGCCTCTTGCTGCCTGTTACTACATAATCTACTTTATGTTATATATGCTTCTCTTTAGTGTTTACCCCACTTCTCTACAGCATGCTATTTTTACCCCGTTACTAAAAAACAACAACTTTGACCCATCAATAATTAGCAACTAAAGACCCCTATCCAACATTCCTGATCGCTAATTACCTAACCCTCCTCAGTCTATTTGTACCAAAGTTTACAGAGTAAAAACAGGGCAGTCTACACTGACACATGAGTAAGATGTCCCCTTCAAAATGACGAGAAAGTTACACGGACTACCAAATGTTGAACCTGCCCTGTAATATTGCATCCTCCTCTTTAAGTGCATATTGCACAACATAAATAGTGAAAAATGTTTAATTTGCCCATGATAACAATACGATAAAATATCAAGAAGTAGCAAATATACAATAGCAGCTATAACAAAAGGAAGAATAAAGTTTTAAAAAATGACGGTATAGCAAGATAAAAACAGTAAGGTTAGACCTGAATTCCGCCTTTGAAAAGTTGATCATAAAATTCTGCTAAACGGACTGGAAAGTTACATTGGACTTTTATGACCTGTTCTTCAAGGGTTTTCCTCATACTTAAAGGACAGTACATCCTGAGTTTTACTTGGCAACTTTACATCCGATGATTTCAGCATTCACTGTGGGGTGCCACAAGGTTCAGTTTTCGGTCCACTATTACTTAGTCTTTACATGCTCCTTCTTGGTACCGTACAGAAACAGAATATCTCCTATCATTCATATGCCAATGATACTCAGCGATACATTTCACTTGACCCAGATAAGCTTGATCCTTGAATGAACTGGTCAGATACATGTCTCAACGTGTAGACATGTCCCCAATGCTTGACTTTCTAAAAAACCAATAAACAAACTCCATCATCCAAAACACTGCACCAGAGTGCTAACAGTGACAAAGAAAATAGAACCTATTACACATATTCTGAAAAATCTTCATTGGCTTCCAGTCCAGAACAGAATTGAATTTGAAGTGTTACTTCTTGCCTACAAAGCTCTAAATGGTAAGCCACTTCAATATCTTTCTGAACTGCTCACTGACTACAGGTCAGTCAGATCCCTCAGATCCTTAAGCATGCTATTTGTTACTAAGTTTGGACTTAATAGAGTAATTCTATTCTATTAAGTCCAAACTTAGTAACAAATAGCATGCTGATCTAAGGTCAGAAGAAACTTTTATTTCCTTCAAGAAAAGTCCTAAAACATTGCCTTTCTCTCGTACCGTTGGCTGTTAATTTGTTTGTGTGTGTGTGCGTGTGTGTACATATGTATGGTTGGAGTATAGTTTTGTGTGTGCTCCAGTAGATGTATGTGTTGTATGGGGTGGTGCAGGGTCATTTTATGAATTTGTTTTGGATTTTAAATGTGCTCATGAATCTATTTGTTCATTTTTAATATTATTTTTGTGTTTGTTTATTGTTGTCCTCTACACTGAGTTAACATTTGTATGAAATGTGATATACAAATGAATTGAATTGAATATGATACCTTTAAGGGAACATATGTCCTGTTTCTAGGAAAACCATTGAAGTTAACTGCATCATCATTAACGTTTTCCTTTCTTTGTTTTATATGTCATTAATATAACAGAGGCAAACTAAGTCATTCTTATTCAAAGTCATACACTGTTTTTTTTCAGACATTCCGGTTAAAGTGCCAATTATATCTAAGGCTAGAGGTCACCAACACAATCAAAATGACTTGATTTCTGGGTCGCAAAAGGGCATAGGGCAAATTGTTCTTAGGTCGTGCACCATGTACGGAGGCCGTAGTTCTCCAAGCAGCAGCCGGGGTTCAATTTAGACCTGTGGCTCCTTTCTCACATATCATTCCCCACTCTCTCTCCTTGGTTTCCTACTCTACCCACTGTCCTATCAAATAAAGGAAAAAAAGCCCCCACAAAAAAATCTTTAAAATTACTGGATTTCAATAAAACGATTTCAAAGTCTTAATCACGTGTGTGTGTGTGTGTGTGTGTGTGTCATTTTTATGCCACAAAAAGTCATTTTATCTCGTTTTAGTTGAAGCTATATTTTTTTACGCTTAACCCCTCATCCTGGGAAGTCAGGATGCTGGCTGTTCCTCTAGGCAGCCTCATCAGCAATGACAGTTGAGTCTAAAAAAACATCAAAACTAGACAAGGCTCAGACTGCCTTCTCCCACCTCATCTGACTTTCCAAGAAATATTGCCTGAAAACTAAGATGCTCTTGTATAACAGCAAGGCCAAGTCTGTTCATACTGTAGGGTGAAGAGAGCTGGCGAATGGTCAAAAGTGAAGTGAGGAGAGTGGAAGCTTTTCACGACAGATGCCAATCTGCCAGATATTATGGCCAAACAAAATATCCAACCTCCATCTCTTCAAAGAGAAACAGGGAGCAAGATGATCAAGGAAATTATATACAAACGTCTGAGATGCCCAGGTCGCAAGAGTTGTCTTGAGGTGGACACCACCAGGCCTCGACCCCATAGGGGATGAACTTGACTCAGGACGATGCACAAGTGATGCAGTTGGGCGACCCCAGTCAAACAAGTCTAAACATGTCCATGTGTCTTTTAATTGTAGCACTAATGAGCACATATCTTATCAGTTACACTTTTCACAAATAAGTATTTTTTTTAAATATAGGCAGCTAGAAGTAACAAAACAAAAATAGTCAAATATTTTATTCATGCCAGAAAACAAATGCACTCAAAGGCCTTCCTATGATAGAATAATGTCTAAATTGTATCTTCTTTCTGACTTCAAAGGATTCTCATTGTGGCCCCAGCAGCGTACCGTTTTATTTCTTATGCCAAGCAGTATGAATCTGGATGGATAGAGAGATGACTAACTCTTTCTGTCTCCCTCGACAACAAGAAAGCAGCTGTTTACACATGCCTCCCGTGTCTCTGCAAAGTGTAACAAAAGGTGGCTGCTTTGACGGAGCCGCTGCCAGGTGAGCTTGTTTGATGATCGTGTGTGAAACTATATGAACACAATGATACAGAAAAACAGTGTTGAAGAAAAAAAAAAAAAAAGAGAACAGCATCACATATTGTAAAGCCAGTGAACACTTTGAACATCTACATGTTGTAAATGCTGCCAGTCGATGTTGCTCTGTATGTGTGACGAACGCCTCGTATATAAATTGCATTGTCAATGTATAACAAGCTCTAAAGTAAATCCTCACATCCAGGTCACTAAGTAGAGCAAGAGGACGTTAAATTGTGTTTTCTCTCTGCTTTTTGTGTGTGTTTGCAGTTTTTACACAAACTGTTTGCTTAATCATCACCAAACCAGAAAAACGAGACTTCCACTCCCCTGTGATAATTGTTACAAGTGGCATCATTTTCATGTTACCTCCAAACAGTTAAACACACTAATACTTGTATCTGAAATCATGAATCTAAAAAAGCCCAGCTGTTTTTCTGTCACTAAAAGTATACAAGTATATCACTTATATACAAGCTTGTGAACAATTTGTTCCGTCCCAGTGTGCTTCGCTCTGAGAAAAGAAAGGCACAGTGTAAATTTTTCATAGGGCGGAGAATGAGACGGGTTTCAGTTTCTGTGGGTGATTAATAAATCATGGGGGAGACACAGAGAAAGAGACAGAGCGGGAGGATGTATTAGCATGTGTTTGAGAATGCAGAGCCAGAGCCAGTGTGTTTATAATTCAGACTGTGTCTGCGTGCGAGTAACAGGTTTTTAAAGTCAGTCAAAGTGGGATTTGGGCCGGAAAGGTTAAGGGGGTTATGAGAGGTCAGCTGAAAAAAAAATGTAAATGAATGAAGGTGTAATGTGTGAATGCATAGGGACATTTCTCCCTCCACCCTTAGAAGGCTGACACCTCTAGATTCTTGCAATACTTTTTTACTTGTGCAATACCTTTCATTAAAACACTGTTTGCACTGTGACTGTAGGCTATTGACATGGTGTTCATTTTTTTCATGTATAGCTGGCAGCCCATTTGATCTATTTATTTAGGGTTAGGGTTAAGATTACTAAATACTCCTTAGGTTAATGATTTTATCTTTTGGAGCCGCAGATCTTTTATTTGACTGATCATTCTAGTGTTTTTTTCAGTCTGGCTGGCCTTTAATCAGTCTGTCTAATATCAGCGTCTATTTTTGAGGTCTTATCTATGTTTTTAACTCCTTGTGTAATCTGTTGCTTGTACGTCAACTTGTCTTTGTTTGTGTTTCTTTCTCATGCTCCACACCAATTGCCCCAAGAGGGATTAACAAAGTTGTTTGAATTAAATTGAATTTGATTTTTCTTTTCTTATGCTTACTGAGAGTAAACAAATCTTAAATGAAAGATAAAGTGATCAACAGGAAAAAAAAAAACCCTCCACAACAGACAGAAACCCCTCCGGAGACTATTAACGTCTATGTTAATAGACTATGTGTCAACAAACACTAAACTTCATCTACAGTCCATAGGTTAGAGTGTACACATATAAAGCCTTCGTTTCTGTCCCTGTCATATAGGCTACATAGTTGCACAACAAACCGCCCATAGCTGCTTGGTGTGTCACAGTCCTGTGAGCCTCAGGGTGTGTTACCTGGCCCGGGCAGATTCCGCCTGCATGTCAGCTTTCCTTACCCTGGGAAAAAAAAAAAAAAAAAAAATCTATGACATCTCTGTTAGTCTGCAGGAGTTAGCTCAGAAAGTTTCTTATTTTGGCCAGCAACACATTAATTAGGCGGTGGAGATCTGAGGAGGGACAGGTTTACCTCACAGAGGCGGAGGAGTTCTGAAAGGCTTCATTCATGAAAGGGTTCAGTGCAGCGGGCTGCTTTTGACTCGGTTATTCCCGAGACAGCTGGGAAGGCAGCAGAAGCAGTGTAAACATGGTAAGACCTTTCTCTCTCTCTCTCTCTATATATATGTGACTCTGGTGGTGGTGTGCTTCCTCAGAAACGCACCGGGCTGTTAGTTCATCGTTTTTTCGGTCGATAGACAATTTGAGGACTTTGCCTGGCTGCATATCAGTCATGGCCGCTGTTTGTTTTGGTTTTATGAAGTCTTCAATTGGCGTGAAAACCCGTCAGAGCCTATAGGAGTGAGGCTTAATGTCAACAAAGCTTTCAGTGTAGCTTATAGGCTGTGCAACGTAATTTTAGGCTATGGTTGTCAACTGCTTTTTTTTATAGGCTACGTTTTTATTTCATGAGTAATGAAAATGCGAACTTGTCATGACATGTCTGTAGACTTAATATGCCGTTTTAATGTCTTCATCAGAAGGCCTACCCAACAAGAAAAACACTTTCATTTAACTTAATTAAAGTGGTTCCACTCCAACGCCTGCAGGCACAATGGTGTTTGTGGTTCACGAAAATGTTCAGTCATAATTAAAACTTTTGTCACGTCATTATAGGCCTATTGAGATATAGTAATTTATCAAGCCTTTTTTTAACCCAGATTAAGTTAGGCGTAGGCTACTTGCTCAGAGAAAAAGACGTCAAAGAGTTAAATTCCTTGCTTCAGCAGTATGGAAACACTGACTTGAGCTGCCCGCCAACTGAATGAAGGGGCAGTTTCAAACCCAAAGACTGAACTGAACAGGCCCTGAAAAAAAAAAAAAAAAAAACACACAGTCATTGCGTCATTTCCCCTGGAAAACTTTGTTTGGACACGGCCTACTGCTGCCTTCATGTGCCGACACAAATGTAGGAATTTTAAGATCTCCACACATCAGCTACCTGGACAAGTTGTTTCAGCAAGACTTAGATTTTATGTTTGAAACCCCAAACCAGATTCATTACATCAAACGACAAACTACAACGTTCAAATGTTTTAATTTCGTTTGGTGCCGGTAAAATAAATACTGAGTGTTCTCATGTTGCTTTGTCTTTGCTCTCAAGCTGTTACGTATGTTAATAAACCCCAACATCAAATTCGGACTCGCTTAGCCCGAGGTCTCGCAAGTGACTCACATATTTGACATCTAAGTGACATTTGAGGTTCCAAGCTGTGATGTGTCAACATTTAGGTGTCACTACACATCACTGTTTAGTATTCTATGCTATGGTAATAATCAGAATTCTGAAATGTATGAAAGCGTGCATTAGGCCTATGTCATGTCAAACCTATGCTTCATCCATATGTTTATTATTCCATGTCTGTGCTGCCAGTTTTCTAAAACACAACTACAAAGTCAATGATTGAGAGTAGTGTGTATGCAGAGATATTGTGAGAAATATCACTTAATATGTACTGACAATAACAGCATTGCCGACTTGCATCGAGACTCAACAGAAAAGTGTGTTAAATGATTTAGATTAGAGAAGTGAGAACAGGGATTAAACCAAAACTTCTGTTTACTTTTTTTCACCCCTTCAAAAAAAACAACAAAAGGGGCGCTGGTGGCGCAGTGGTTAGTGCGCGCGCCCCATGTATGGAGGCTGTCGTTTCAGGCGGGCGGCCCGGGTTCACATCCCACCTGTGGCTTCTTTCCCGCATGTCATTCCCCACTCTCTCTCCCTGATTTCCGACTCTATCCACTGTCCTGTCTATCCATTAAAGGCACAAAAAGCCCAAAAATAAATCTTTAAAAAAACACAACCAAAAAAAACAACAACAAAAGAACACATACTGTAGAGACAGACACCTCCATTATTATTTTTTTTTTTGACTAAACTCTTGAGTTGCTAAGTTATAAAAACCAGAGGAATACAATTAATAACAAAGTATAAAATAAAGAAAAATGATTTAATAGGGATTCGGTGCACGTGTTTGACATTTTATACCCTTAAGAGTATCTAAGTAGATAGTGTAAATATCTGAAAAAAGGTAGTTTTCTTTAACTAAGGGTGTGACATATTCACTATTACTGCTGATTAGTAGTCATCAAATGTCATCAAAATGAAACGGCTCTCAGGTGGCTGGTCCACTTGTTGTCACTCGTTTAAGAAGTTTACGAGCAGCACTTGAAGGCATCACTTCACCACAGAGTTGCGTGCGCTCCGCTGGAGGGGCAGAACTTCTTCAGCGCCCACAGTCTGCCGCTCAGTGCAGTTTATGGATGCTTTTACTGGATGAGAGGAGGACTAAAAACTTAGTGTGTGGATCAGTTAAGACATGCATCTAAGTGCAGCTTCTGGACTGTACACACTGAGAAGTATTTTCCATTTTCTCGCTGGGAGAAAAGTTTTCTTCTAAATATTAAACAAGGGTGAGTTGATTTTTGAATGTACATGCTGAAGTATTTGATCAAATTAAGAAAGTTAAGGATAGAGCTCTCTCTCTCTCTCTCTCTCTCTCTTTGCCAAAGCAGAATACCTTTTTTAAAATGATGACTCTCTGCTGTTTTTGAAAGTGCCTGTGTTTTGTAATATCCTGGTGGAATGATTTTGTGTTTGTTTTATGCTCTTTAGGAGTTTTTGTTCTAAACCAAAATCATGTTCACATCCTACATAAAGAATCTGAATGATATGGTATTTTCTACGGTAAGCGTACAGGTTATAAGCACTCATGCATGTCTTTGCAATGCTGAGAGATGCATGGCCATACTAAAAAAATGTCTTCGAACACACAACCCCTACTTGTATGTAATTTAGATCCCAAGCCTGCACTCCTTTCCCTTTGTCCATTGGCAGTTCATGGTATATGCACCACCACGTGTAACTACTGTCAGTGCATATTCATTTGAGATAAACATGTTTACAAGCTGCCTCTGCACATGGAAAGAGATGTTTATGTGAGTTATTTCTCTGCTTTCCTTTAGTCTGAGACCCCCGAGGAGCAGCCGAGTACTGGGGTCTTGGGCCGTATTGGGAGCTGGTTCTCTCCGTGGAGGGGAAAGGGTCCGAAAAGCCCTTCTGAAAATGACTCCCCAACTTCCGACCAGGTTTTTAAGTCAGAGGGAGAAGAGGAGGAGAGTGAGGATTCTGTGAGACGCAAAGCAAGGGGAGAAGAGCAGCAGGGGGAGACTCAACCGCTCTCCAGAGACATTTTCCTTTTTGAAGGCGAGGACGCCACGCAGTCTGCCCGCAGAGTCAGCTCCGTTGTGAGCGGCACTGAGACAGCAGGAGGAGGTCCAAATGAGGAGGAGTTTGTTGGGTGGAGGAAGGAGAGAACAGGGCAGGGCAAGGACAGAGAGGAGAGCAGCAACGGTACTTCAGAGAGCGGGAATCCTGAGAAGAATGCCAGCCATCTGACACATCTCTCTTCTCTTCCTGAGCGGGGAGTGCTGTGGGACTCTGACCGAGCCCGCGCGCAGCCTCAGGCCCAGAGACAAGCACAGGCCCAGACAGGCAAAAGGCTCCATGTGTACCTGGAGGAGACCAGCGTGATTCACTGTGGCAAAGACACACACAGTGCCGGACAGGAAGTGGTCACGAGAATCAAGACAAGCCTACAGGTTCGACCCAAGTCAAAGTCATCAGAGAGTTTTGAGCCGCCAGACAGCGCAAGTTCAACAAGCACAGAGAACAAAAGGACAAATGTAACGCCTGCGGTTGGGGCACAGAGTTATTACAGTGCCCTAGTGGGAGTGTCACTGAAATCACACAAAGACACACAGTTAGATCCTGAACCTGATCAAAAACAAACAGAAGACGACACTATGGGGCGGAAAAACTCAGCAAAAAGAAGGTGCAGGAAGAATTCTCAGGGAGATGGCGGGAACAGCCCTCAGCAGGAACCAAACCCTCCCGGCGTTGTCACAGAGGGAATCCCTGAGTCAGACCAGGCAGTGACCAGTCCTCAGGGCGAAAGTCCAAACACTCACACGGGAGAGTCGTCTCTAAACTCCTCCTCTAGACTCAACCCCGCCCCTCTGGCCTCACCTGAAGGTGGAGAAGGTAAGGCTTCCTGTCCTGATTCTGTCGCCCAGCTGGATGAATTCCAGGACTCAAGCACCACTGTCACAGCAGCCACTGTGGCGAGTGCGGTGGATGGAGGAGCAAGCATGGAGGACGACAGTCTTTACAAAGTTGAGAGGAAAACAGAGACGCCGGAGTCCAAGCGCAGGAGTCTTAAGGTTTCTCGCAGTGAGGTGAAGTTTTTCCCCAAAAATGTACCTTTGAAGCAAGGTCCAACGGAGGACACGCAGGATTTTAGGTCGATGCTTAAGAACACCAAAGATGAAGCAAAGAATAAAGAGACTGATTCAAGGTAAGTCCTCACTCAAATGTGATTGGTTGAATAGACAGTGGTTTGTGACATGCGAGTGAAAGAATGACTCGTCACATTTCAATACACTGCTGTGTTTAAAGCAGAGCCTTTCAATAATATTGCTCATAAAAAAATCATATTTGATGAAGGTAGATGTTAAGTAATGGAAGTAGTGAAAAATCAACTTTAAAGAACATACCATTCATGTTTTAACTAAGATGAAATCGCTGTCAAAACAGGGAATGTGCACTAACTGCTATGAGTGGAATACTGCAGGTGTATCCATAGTCACACAATAGAGTGAGTCATCACACAAAGTACAACACTTTGCGAGGAATGGCATCGCAGGGTTCAGTTCAGATAAGATATAGGCCAGGTTGACTTAGCAAAACACACACGTACGCATTCAACTGTAATTAGTTTGTGGCTGAAGAAGTCAAGCAAGTTTTAATTAATTATGTTTGGCTTTAAGTGTTGCAGAAGATGATCGTGTTTGTTTATCCTTTGTCTCCTATCTCGCACAGACAACACAACCTTAAGAAAATTGATGAGGAACCTAAGCCAGTCGTTGGCCGGATCACAGATAAAATCAGCCTCTTTGAGCGCCCTTCAGTCGGGGTCAGCAAGTCGACCTTTCAAACGCCGAGGAGTGCCGACGTTTCCCCGGTCAGGAAAGCCACAGAGCAGCTGAAAGCAGATTTTTCATTGTCCGACCAGAGGTCAAGATCGACTGAACGTCATGACACGCTCAGGTCCAGCTCTGCGTCGCCCGCCAGGGAGAAGTCGATGACGATCAAGGAGCGAATGAAGAACTTCACAGACGCATCCAAAGCAGGTGAAAGCGCAAAAATGCCTCAAAAGCCAATTATGCCAAGAATGCATCAAACATCCTCTTTGTCTGCTGCATCAAAGTCACCAGAACTGGACGATCAGGGTAAACAGGATACCAAAGAGCAAAAGCAGACAGATGTAAAAACAGAGAAAACTTCAAAACTAGAAGGACAAGATACGACTGATGCAAGGGTAAAGATTATCACTCCTAAAGAACGACCAAATGAGTCCTCAACAAAGGACACAGTGGCCTCAAAAACAGTAGATCAGGGTTCAAAACCTAATAGCGTTGAAAAGGCTGCTGCAGCTAAAGGGTCAGGTGACTCTACAGAACTGACCATCAACCTCAACCCACAGCCAAAAGGCAGAACAGGCCCCCGCTCTAAAAGAAGAAAAAGCAAGGAGCCAACCAGTCCAATGAGCCCAAACATGGACTACAAACTAGAACACTCTACAACAGAACCAGAGGCCACAACTATGAAACCAGAACCGGTGGGTGTTACAGAAAGGGCCTCTGCATCCAAACAACCGGCAGAGGAGGTCATACCACCATGTGATACAGCCGACAAGAAGACACCAGACAAACCGTCTTTGTCTGATACCCAACAGAAAGCCTTGAAGAATGATTCAAAGGAGTCAGACAAACAGAAGAAACAGTCTGATTCTTCTTTTAAAAAGGAGAAAATTGACAAACCACTTGAAAGGCAGGGGGGATTGGCTGGACCATCTGAAAGCAAAGACAAACTTGATACTGATGCGCGTAGCAGTGAAACAAAGTCTCCTATTGATAAGCAGTCTGTTATTTTACCCCAAAATGACAAAAAAGCAGGGGGTTTGTTCACCCAGGCCTCCAAGGACAGCAGGGAAAAGACAGCCTCCTCCCCCTCACCTGCAGCAGAAAGACCTATTAAGAAAACTCCTTTGAAGGAGCAGGAGCCAACCGCTCAACAGCCCAAATTAAATAAAGACATTTCAGTGCCATCTGAACCAGAGAGGAAAGGAAAAGTAAAGGAACCCAATCAAGGAGAGGCAGGCCAAAAAGCTCAATCCAAAAACAAGGACAAAGAACTAATTGAGCAGGCTGAGAGTAAAGAAAGGGACAAATTAAACAATTTAGAAAGCAAAAAAGCAAAACAGGCTAAGAGTAAAGAAATGGACAATATAGAAAAGGCACAGAGCAAAACAACTAAACAGGGTGGGAGTAAAGAAGTGGAGACATTAGAAAAGGAAGGGGGCGACGAATACGAGCATGCTCAAAGTAAAGAGGTGGGAATAAAGGGGAGTGAGAAAACAAATCAGACTAAGAAGAAAGAGGAGGAAAAAACACAGCAGCGCCTGCAGTCAGATGAAAATACCACAAAGTCAGAGGGTTCCAACGGTGGGAAAGGTTTCCCAGGTACAGATGGGGCGTCCTTTAGAAAAGATGAAAGAAAGAATGTTGAAAGAAAAGAGGGGACACAGCTCATCAAAAACACAACAAAGCCGAAAACCAACCAACAGGATTCAGCCTCTGAGCCTTCAGTAAGGACATCATCAGACGTCCGAGCTCAAACACAGCATGACAGGCGGAACAAGTCCACACAAAAAGCTGGCGTTGGCACAATCACCCTTGCTAATGAAGCTGCAAGTGGGATGGACAGTGATAAAGGGCCGTTAAAGGGAGAGACGGCAACAAATGTGCGAAAGAAGGCTGCAGAAAGCTCTGGAACAGACAGAGAGTCAGTGTTGACCGCAGCAGAGCCAAAGCCTAATTTTGTATCCGTGGAAAAATCTGAAAACTCACTGGATGACTCATGTGCACATGGAGCTAATGATGCTACGCTCTCCAGCTCAAAGCCTATTACCAGAGCAAATACAGCTGATGAGGAAGTGACTGTAAAAGCCAGCACTGACTCTCCAGCACTGATAACTGCGCGGGCTGACAACACGGCAGAGGAAGAAAAATCAGGAGGTAGTGAGAAAAAGAGAAAGGATGTTACAGAGAAGAGTTCGGGTGTCAAATCAGTGCCCTCACAAGTCAAAATCTCAGGAGGTTTTGCGAAACGTCCTCAGAGAAGCCCACTTAGTGAGGAATCAGAAAATACACAAAGCACAAGGGACATCACACCACTGAGGGGCGCAGAAAAAACGGCACAGATGTCCTTGGATAGCACTGCTTCAAACTCTACAGTCAATATGGTAGAGAAGACTGCTGATAGAACAATGCAGACACTAAAGAATGAACTTTCTTCTGTTGCTAATGGGGAAATCTCCTCAAATCCACAACCCAAAACTGACATGAAGCAACCGGTCAATAGCAAGCCGGGTCAGACCGAAAAAGTACCAACTTCCCCAGAGTCAAAGAAGCCAATCCAAGACTCAGTCCAGCGTTCACCCATGAAGAAACTCCCATTTCCACGTGGACTAAGCAAAGATGATTCAGCAACAGGGCAAGACGCCCCCTCCAGCTGGCTGGATGTGGACTTGCCAAAGCGGAAACTCAAAGTCTCCATGGCTAAACTGACCTCTGCCGGAAGTGAGAGTAACCTTCTGGACGCACCAGATGACCTAGATGATGACGATTTTGTTCAGAGAATCAAGAAACTCTGCGCCCCATTCTCCCTCCCACCGCGTAAGCACAACCCGTACGGGACACCTCAGCCACCTTTCGCCTTGCCCGCAATCAAGGAGGACCGCTACGAGAAGACGTTTGACCCTGAAGAGTTTACATTTGGCTTGAGGAAGAAGAAGCAGTTCACCATTGATACAACCCCAAGCAGCTTAGCCAAACTACAGAACACAGAGGAAAGACCTGGCCTGAAAGTAGGCAGGGCGAGTTTGGCCGACAGGAGCGTGCTGCTGAGCAGCTTGGACACTCATTCTCGCCTCAGGGAATACACCCCCGTAAATGAAGAGGAGGAAGTCAAGGAAGAGAAAGACGACCAAATCAAGTGGAAGTCTCGCTTGGAGGGGAGCTGTGTCCTCAGCAGCCTGAGCTCCTCCATCCTCAGGGGAAAGAGGATTGGACTTCAAACCCAGGGAGAAGGCACTAACTCTGGGGATGTTTCACCTAGCGACTCACCCCACACTAGCCCTCCACCTTCATCCCAGCCACCCCCACCAAGCCCGACTTCTGCAGCTCCACTCAAAGACACACTCGCAAAGCTGAGCCTGCTCCCGAGAAACAAAGAGGAAGACCAGGCTGGGGAGGCTGTGGTCAGTGACTCAGCCCCTCCATTTCCTTCCTTTAACGACATCAAGCTGCCAGACTATTTAGAGAAGTACCTCCCTCGAGAACCAAAACCAGTGCAGAACAAACAAGGACAAGAGCAAGTCAGAACAGAGGTTAGTTGTATTTGTGTTTTTTCTAAATCTCCAACTAAGAATGATAAGAATGTAAAGAGGTTGTACCCACTGACAAAATGTCTCTTGCAAGAACAAGTGAAGTTTGAAGCTAGAGGTTACTCACCAGTAACATCAACTATCAGAGCGTTTTCATAATCTAATGGCAGGAAATACTCGTAAAATCCAGCGCTCTGCTATATCAACTCCCTAAATATCTACAAATGTCAGTGTGATACATTTAACTTAACTGATGTGCTCGGTTTTTTTTCGGATCAGGCTGCTGGGAAAATGACAACTCCAACCCCAGTAGTGGAAGCAGATAGGGCTATGAAACCAGTTCCAGTTCTTCCTGATGCTATGCCTCCACGTTTTCCTGAGATCCCTCCACCCACACACTCCACGCTGACTGAGCGCAAGCAGCTTCCAGCTCAGCCACAGGGAATACTTAATAATATTGTAAGTGTGCAGCCTACACCATGTTATACAAAGAGTTTGGGATCACAATTTAAAGCTTTGTGTTAGTGTGTTAGAACATTTTTCTTTGACGTCCTTCATTTCTCAAGAGCTGCACTACCTCCTGCAGAAAATGTGCCACTTTTTCATTCTGGTATCGAGTATCATCACGAGGAGAGAGTCTTCTTCATCCACAGAACAGAGGATCTTTTGTCTTTTTAGGCTCTTTATTTGAGTGCTGGCTGCTGTAAATGACTGCACCATGGTTAGGGCTGCAACTACAGACTGTTTTTCATAACGCCTCATTTTACATGTCCGTCGTTTTTACATAACTATTCATTTTAAAGTGATCTTATTGTAAGTTTTATTAATGCTTCTGTGAGGAGTTTTTACACGGTCATGAAACAGACTGAAATGAATACTGATGTCTCTTTATGAGCGTCAAAAGCAAAGGAGACCATCAGAAAGGAGACTGATCATTTCTACTTTCTAATTGTATATGGCAGTCAGCCCTGTCGGGGGGGGTAGGTGTCAGATGAGGCGATTAACAGCACTCTGCTGAAACAGCCTTCTAAAAATGTTTAAATTCAGAGATTCATTGTGTGTTGTACGTTAGACGTTCAACATAAAGACAGGTATGATTTTTCTGTCAGAAAACATACAGAAAAATCTGTTTCTGTAAAACATGCACGACAGGATATAATAGAGACAAATTTAAGATTTACTTTATTGAACACACACATAGGCTGAAATATACACAAACAGGATCCTATGGACAGCGGGCACTCCTGGGCTGGTGGTGGTGGTGGGGGGGGGGGAATCAGTGCCTTGCTCAGGGGCGCCTTGGCAGTGCTCGGGAAGTGATCTGGCATCTCTCCAGCTACCAGACTAGCTACCAGACTAGCTTCCAGACTTGGTCCGCACCGGGACTTGAACCGGCGACCCTCCGGTTCCCAGCCCAAATCCCTACAGACTGAGATACTGCCGCCCCCAAAATTATTCAGCTAATTACTAAGAGGGCGGCCAAAATCAACCTAACCTGAAAAATCCTAAAATGAGCTTTAACCAATGAATAACTACCTCGTGTTTATGATCTATTTATGATAGTAATTCTGTAGCAATCACTGAGAAAGATTGGTTCTTTATATCAATGGTTCTCTACCCTTTTTTCCTTGGAGAACCTTTGTATAAACTTTCCATTCATTGTTTTTATCATTATGATTATGATGTGCAAATCTAATTTTGACAACCTCAGAGCAGACAGATATGATTTAATTTAGGATAATTTAACTGGGAGTTTACCAGTTGGACACTCTGGATTTGACCATTTTAACCGTTTGTTGTCCAGAAAACATCTTGAGAATATAAGTGGTTTGGATTGCATTTCCAATTGGAAATTACTGTACTGAGAAGTAATGGACCTACACATGAAAGCACTTTCAAATGAAATGAATTGATGAATTTGCCATTTACTGTAAGTGTAAGAAAGTGACAAAGAGTTGATTTTGTCCAAATCACAGCTCAAACCACTGCTTCAGTTTACCCTGAAAGACAACTGTGTAAACAAGCGAGTACAGTATACGATTTCAAATGTTGGCTCTGGAACTTCATTTGCTGAAATACTTTCAGTAACTACTTTTTGGGGAAGCTTACTGTTAAAATTTGACTTTTTTTCTGTTTCCTTTTGTTGACATTTGTGGCCTTTAAGCTTGGAAATTGCCTATTTTGAAAGTATGCTGTAATGATAAACACTTTAATCTGCTTGGCTAAGCCTGCCAGCGCAGTGCTTACATGCAGGGTAAAGCAGTGTAGTCTCCATCGACCGATTCTGTCCCTGGACGTTAACTAAAAGGTCGGGATAGTCAACAGTCACAGAGCTGCTGCATCAACAAAGGCAGATCAGTTTCCTTACAGTGGCATTGTATCGAGGTGTGCCATGTCTGAAGTCTTTCCCCCATTTTAATTCTGTGTTTTTGCATTCCAGACAAGAACTGCCAGAGGATTTCACAAGCGCCCAGGAAAGGTACAGTAGGCACATCTTTGCCCACAGAGAATAAAAACAAGATGGAAAGAAAAGAATCTGGACAGACATTCACTGTTCTTTGAAAACATCTGCTTCTCATATGGTGTTCTTGGGGGTAAACAAAGTATTAAAAAAAAAAAAAAACAGTTGAGTGCAAATGTTCAGCTGGATGTGATTACAATCATGGAATTCAGTGCTGCCAATGCAGAGCTTATGGCTCTTCATTATTGCAGAAGTTTTATAGTCGTTGCAAGAAAAGAGAGATACTCCCCTGCTGCTCAACATTTTCAGTTCCTCGTCTACCACTGCTTTGACTTGCATTAACACACACACTCACACATATTCACACACGCAATGAAACGCTGCACGAAAAGGGCAGATTTGATAAGGGCTCTCAGAAAAAGGAATAAAGCTAAAAGCAGTGACCACAGAGTCCACAGAGCAGCTTGTTTTTGTTGCTCATTATTCACAAACTTCAATTCCTCGTTGGCCTTTAAACTACAAATGTAGCTTTTATGTTACATTTGGTGGTTACAGAATGCATTACGGTAAGCCCTGGTAGTTCAAGTAAAAGTGTGTTTATGCTCTTAGCGGTACTAAAAATATAAATATGCTTTTTATTTATTATATATTTTGTAGAAATGTATATTAAATAGAGAGGGGAAAATAAGTTGCCATGCTATTAGTTTTCTTACAGCTCTCTGTGACTCATGAGTTAATGTGATGGAGTAGGCATGAAATACATTTTTTTTTTTTTTTACCATGGATTATTTTTTTTTTCCTGACCCTGCCCCTTCATGTGTCTCAACAGATGGTGTTGTTTGAGAAAGCTCAGTGCAGCGGCCAGGCGTTTGAGATTTACAGGGATGTAGCAGATGCTACGTCTCTGCAGCTCTCGCCTCACATATCTGTCAAGGTGGTTAGAGGATGGTAAGTAATCATATGTAACTGAACTTTCAGACCATGGGAAGACGATGTGAACTGAGGTGTAGTTCTAATTAGTGTCAAGTCGTTTATGGGTGCTAGGGTTGCTTGTTAAGGCTTCTTAAGAAGTGTCAGAAGATTAATTCAATGGTAATTAAGCCCTGATAGTTCCATACTTGTATTCCTGCTCTTTTTCCTGTATCGGGCCTCTTGATCATTTATTGTAAGGAAACAGAGTGCTCTCTACTCCTGGCCTTACTCACGAAACTGAATTGTTTGTGTTTTTGGGGCAAGGCAACCTGGTTGAATTCTATTTTGAATCCAGCTTTGTTCACTCGATAGCTGTCTCCCTTTGCTGGATCATTGCAGCTGTTCTTGGTGTTTTACCCAGAGACTGTATAAAACATTGAGGACAGCTCAGTGGTGTCACCCGTTGGTTTCTGAAGAGGCATGAGAAACAGAATAATGTTGACCCATTTGCAGTGGGTGCAGAAGCAACGTTCAGCAGAGTGCTCCATTAGAGGAGGTTTTTCTACTGTCATTGCAAACTGTGCACATTTTCAAACGTCTACCTTGCCTGTTGACAAGCAGCACCTCTGCCCATTACAATCGCTGACGCTACCTAACCTTGAAAGCACTTCTTGTCCCAGGTTGCTCCAACATTACAGAATTAAAAAAATAACACAAAAGAGCTTCAAATATAAGAGAAATACAAGAAACATTAAACATGAAGTGTGTCACCAGTGATAATTAGATAAGGGTTATTTAATTTCAAACAAGACTCTTAGGTAAGAGACTCTTGAAGCTGCCTCTGAAGATGACATCTGGGGAACTGTTTTTTGACTGAGTTTTTTTGCATTGGCTTCATTATTCAAGGATGGTTTTAAACTGATTTGGATCAGCAACATTGTCCTGGCGAGATTGTGAAATGCCAAATTTTCTGCGTTTATGCCTCTATTCAAAGTGTACATAGAATACTCCTAACCTCCAACCTAAATCTACGTGACTGCCCTTAAGGTCATACATGGGGCACAAGGGGAAGTTACATTGTTTCTTGAATATACAGTAAATACATTTTATTAACTACTTTACTGTCAAATGATGTGATCGTGAGTTAATGATCTGCACTGTTTGGCCTAAAGAGATAAAATAACAGTACACTGCTGACTCATTTTTAAAATCACTGTTACAGCAGGAAGCCCATTAGCTTAGCATTAGGGACACAGCTACCCTTGCTTTGTTTCAAAGTAACAAATCCTACTACATGTACCAGCACCTCTAGAGCTCACAAACTAACATGTTGAATCTTGTTGGTTGCATCAGGTCAAAAACACAGAAGAGAGGTTGAGGATGATTATGAGCTGGATTGTCTTTTGGAAAAGTGGGAACTTCCTGAAGATTGGTTGCCCCTTTGAGGTTGCCAAGTAAACAAATCTTAGAAAGGAATGTGCCCAATCAGGAACTAGCCAAACACACAACCTCCATTTAAAAAAATAATTGATAGTTTCAAACTGATCACTTGAATAGTCTTTGCATAAAGCTAGCATGTACATTAGCCAGCTTTAGAGGTGCCATGAACATAGCTAGGTTAGCACCCCTTGAAATCTAATCGGCCACCCCATGTTCGATCTTCTCATCTTTACCTGAAGCAAATTCAATATACAGTATATTGCCAAAAAGGTTGAAGTATAGATTTCAGACACGGCTTTTTAACGCATGTACAGTTTGTTTTCTTTCTGTCAGAAATATAATGCTGCAATTCAATGTGATGCTTTTGTCTTTGCTACAGCTGGTTGCTCCACGAGAAGCCAGACTTTCAGGGACGCTGCATCGCCTTAGAGGAAGGTGAAATTGAATTGACAAACTTGTGGGCAGAATCTCTGCCAGGAGCAGAACCACAGAGCAGCCCACCAATGCGTATTGGATCTATTAGACTGGCTGTCTGGGTGAGTGCTGTGAATAAATATCATCACCTTGTTTGGTCTTCAGCTTTTCAATATATAGATTGATGTTAACTCTCAAGGTCTTCTGAAATATGTGATACTGCTCTACGACTGACCTAGTTACACTGCAAAGGAATGATTTGAAGATGCACAAGTGTTATTCACGCTGCTCTCTGGATCAAAACAAAAGGAGAAGACAGACTTTGATGATGTAATGAAGAAGTGTGGGACCCTGAGAGTTTTAGACCTTTTTGTGTGAAACAGCAACCATATCTAAAGAAATACAATGACGATTTTATGATTGTTTGATACACAAACATGTCCCGAACACGTCAGTTTGTTCACCTAAATTGTCAAAAAATATCCATAGTTTAAAATGCCACATTTTCTCTACTCTCTACTCTCTACTCGGGCCTGTTTGTTTCTAAAGATGTGACTTTAAAGGGAACAGCTTCGGCTATGAAATGGGCAGCAAACATCATTGAAAAAGCTTGCCTCTTCCTGACTGAGCAATAAAAACAAACATAAACCGTTTGTAGACTTCTCTGATGTATCACTGTTTTTTTTTTTTTGGTTTTTTTCATCCGTGTTTACCCAACAGCAACAACCCAAATAAAATAGACTGTTACTGAAGAAAATGACTCATCTCTCCGGCTTCAACATTAAGGACACATTTTGGTCCTTTTAGTTCTTTCCAAACGCCTAGTTTAAGGCCAATGCTGATCATTGCTGTGTCTGGTTCCCCCTCTCTACAGGATTACAACATCCCCCATATCGATCTGTTTACTGAACCAGAGGGCCGAGGCAGAGTAACACCTTACCACGATGACACCTTCGAGACGGGCTCGTTTGGCATCCCGCTGAACACCGCTTCTATCCAAGTGCACTCCGGGGTGTAAGTTTGAGCTGTGATTGAAATCTGTTAAAACGAGCGTGACGGTGTTAAACACGCTGCTGAAATCAAATCATTAGCCAGACGCATGGCTCAGTTATTGTGATTGATCAGAGTGGTGGAAAGGTAGTTACATGCATTATATTATAATGTTAAAGAATGAAGAGATAGAGTCAATGCTTTTGTCACAGCGGAGCTTGAAGTGAAGCGAATGAGATGAATGTGGTTCTCTATATTGATTCTTTCATCATTAATGGCGACAGAGCTACCAGAAGAGGAGACTAGTGAAATCCTTCCTGCTGTGCTGAACACTGAGCTGCTTTTTTCTTCTTTAATGAGATGTTCCCAGCGCAGTTGACTTTGACAAACAGCTGAGCGATAATAATCATTACTACGTTCCTCAGTCTTTGTCTTTGGTTTGACTCTCACTGGTTTGCCTGTTCAGGAATGTCTGTCCTGCTGCTGCATGTTGGAAAAGAGAGAGGGTGGGTGTGTGTGTGTGTGTGTGTGTGTGTGGGGGGGGCACTTGGAAAGCAGAGTAAAGAGCTGGATACTCGACAGATAGCGAGAATCAGACAAAGGTGTGGAGAGAATTTTGCAACGGGAAGAATGTACGTCTCCACGTGAGAGGTGAAGGCATGCAGGACATTTTGTGCCCCCGCCCCAGAGGCGGTTTAACGACAGCAGACGCTTCTCCCACAGCTGTTTCTGTAGATTTACTTTGGCACGTTTGGTAGAAAGCTAACATTTTGGAGATTTTTTTCAACATTTGCCAACATCTCCTCCTACAGTGTTCTCCCTTCTGACAAAAATGACCCATTTTTGTCTGTTAGTTTATGTCAGTCGGCGCCTTGAGGTTGGCATCGTGTCTCGGTATCAGTTCCTCAGCAGTGACTGAATAAACGGATTATTTCTTCTGCCAAAGACTCACATGTGGTGTTTGGTATGAGGCATTGCACATTAAGGCACAAAATAGCTGCAGTATAGAGTTCTAACAAAGGTTGCCCACGCTAAAAACAACTCTTAAAAGATGATATTATATTCTGCAACAAACAGCTTTTGTCCTCCGCTACTCATGTATGAGGTAGACATGAAAAACTGAAATAAAGAACAGACTGCTCTGACCTAGTAATACCTTAGGCGAAGTTATTGCACATAAGAGTCAGCGAGTTGGTTCAATTTTTCTGTTTTATAACAAGCCCTGCGATGTCATGACTCACAGTAGTTTTAAAACTGCACGGGCATAGGTAAGCATAATCCACCAGGGCCTTTTTGCTTAATTAGCATGTCATGTGGATGTTCCTCTTTCCTTCAGGTGGCTGGTGTTCAGTGACCCTGGCTTTCAGGGCATGGTAGGTGTGCTGGAGACAGGAGTGTTTCCTTTCCCTGAGACCTGGGGCTTCCAATCACCATTTGTCGGATCTATTAGACCATTAAAAATTGTGAGTATTTATGTGCAATGCCTTGTGTACAGTGCAGTGCATGTTTGCTGAATGTGATTAGTTGCTATTTTTAGCTGTGCTACTGTCATGATGACACTACTGCAGTGTTTGTCTTCCCACCTCTGCCATCCGGATTACAGTTATCGACAAATTTAAGCAAACGTGCTGATGACTTAGGTCAATGCATGGATGAATGCAACTTGCTGCAGACATTCATGTTACCCCGAGGATGAATCTTGAAGTCCTGACTTCTCATCCTGTCATTGTCATAACAATTGTTGGATTGATTGCCATGCTATCTGGTAAACACATACTCACGCTCCCCTATAAAAGAGTTATTACATTACAGGCCACCAGACTTTCCATCTACTGCCATCGTCAAGTCAAAATATAAGTCAAAGTCTGTGTTTTTACCAGATACCTTTAAGCTAATGGCATTAGCATCAGAGTCATTAGAACATTGGGTTTAGTGCTAATTAGCCATCATTCAGCATTCTAATACACCCAAATAAGAAAGTAAACACCCTGAACAAAAAACTACTTGTTAGCATGCTAAAGTTAATAGTTAAAGTTAGCCTCAGATGTCCTCTAATGTGTCTTTGGTCTCATTCTTGTGTCTGCTCCCCTCTGAATCTTCAATATTCTGTTTGTAATGTGCTATCTTAAATGAGAGCAGGCTTGGCTTCTTTGTGTTGGCCTTGCTGCTTCAGCCACAAACTAAGATACGTATACAGCTGAATCTGCCAAATGAGCCAGACTGCTGCATAATTTTCCTTCGTCCATAAACCCCCCCCACCCCCCGCAATTTTTGTTGTCTATAAAAGCAAAGGCCAGAACTAGACTTCCAGACTGGAATAGTCCACAGATCTTCTAAACCACAAACCCTGTCAAAAGATGGCACTGGTGGCCAGAACAAAAACAAAGTTTGCAGCCATTCTGGATCTAAGCCCCTAAAGACACAGAGAACATTGTCAATTACAGGAATTTTAATAAAATATACCTCATCAGATTGATACATTTAAATCAGTAAAATATCCCTTTTAATATATTATACTGTTATCCTGCATGAACAAATGTCAAAACTCATTCTCTATTGTGACTCTGTAATCCATTTTTCTTTATGTGCATAACCTTTGCCTGACTCTCTGAGTGAGCGAGCTGCCAGTGTTGAAATTAGCATTAATTAGCAACACACAATGACTCATTTTCTGTATTCATTTCATTTCTTTGCACCACGTCTTTGATGAGCAGATTTGTCAATGTCATTTTCAGGGAACTATAACTCATTGTGCTTTTTTTGACCGGCTTGTTGTTTTTTTTTCAGTGTGCATTGATTTATTAATTTAAAATGTTGTTAATGATGATTTTGTGATGTGTTTCAGGGTGGTTTCAAAGTGGAAAATCCTGATGAAGTCAAGGTAAGACTTAACTTCACTTGTACGTATGTTGCATGTGCTGAATGTTCATGTGAGCACTACGAGTCTTCACTTTGCAAAGTAACAAAAAGAGTAACTCTGATTAGTACATGAAGGGTAAACATGTCTTACAAAAGCTTGCCTACAGTGTGCGTTAAATTCTTTGGACCAATTTTCTGTTAATTATTGTGTTTGTCTTACGGCCTTTCAAGCCAAAAGTAGATGCATTGTCGAGGAATTTTCCAGTCTAACCGACCACAGAGTGTTTTGACAGCAGCCATGTTGAGACCTCAGAATGAATGTTAAGAGAGACTCAACTTATAGTGTTATAAGTTATCAGTCATTCAAGGCTGAAATCACTGAAATCCACTCTCTTCAGAGAGTGTGCTCAGAAATATTTAACTGAAGAATATCCAAGGCTGTCAGTCCAAAGTCGTTACTTTTTTCACAACAATATTCATCTAGAAATAAAACATAACTCAATACAACTACTGCTGTGACCACCTTAAGTGTTTTCTTTAAAACCAAATCATTTTAAATGCAGTCAATCCACTTACCAATTATAAATTATGAGTCATATTTATGTAAGATGTGTTTTTTTTTTGTCTGTTAAAGGCTATGGTGTATGACGAGCCTGGCTTTCAGGGCTCCTGTTTGGAAGTCGACAGTGATGTTTTCAGCTTTTGTGAGAGTGAAGGAGACGATGCTACAGATGGAGTAAACCCTGATTCAAAGAAAATGACATCGGCTGCTTCTTTAAAGATCATCGGAGGACTGTGAGTCTCTTTTTTTGTGCTTGCAAAAGATAAAGTTTGGTGGTATCCCTGTCTTGAGGCATACTAACTTCAGTACCAACTTTTTCCTGCCGGTCGCTGATTTTGGCATTAGAAGTCGACTCTAACATTGTAGCATATCTTTCTTAACAGCTGGGTGGGCTACAGCCACCCTGGGTTTGAGGGCCAGCAGTACATCCTGGAGGAGGGAGAGTACCTGGACTGCAGCGACTGGGGAGGCTCAGGACCGCTCCTGTCACTGAGACCAATACTGTCTGTGAGTACCAGAGAAGATGAACTAACTCTACACTGTATATGACCAAAGTTAGCTTTTATTATACCAGAGTATAGGAGGGAGAGAAGTGGTGTACATCTGAAATTGTGCCTTGGGGAGCAGAATTTGCCCTAAAAAACGATTCTCTGTCATCCTGAGAAAAGTTTATTGTTGTAGGAATGGAAAAAATGTGTCCATGCACACCAAGGGAGACCAAGACCTTCCCTCATAAACTCACATTATTGACTGTTTTTAGGGTTTACAGAGAAAGCTCGAGGCTTCCTGCTGTTTTTTTTATTGGAAAATTGATCCATGAAACTAACTGTATTGAACAAAAAAGTAAATGAAATGTGCAAAGACAATAAAGTTGTGTGTTTATGAAGCAGTGGCTACAGATTCAACTATACATCACTTACAGCTGGCTGGCTTTGGAATGGCTCAGCATTTCATAAACCAGCCAACCCCATCAGTTTTTGCGAAATATCTTCTGTAAACTTGTTAACAAGTCCAACCTTTGAGCAGTGCTTCTCAAAACACGAGTTGGGCCCATAGCAAGGCAAAGAGCGATGGCAGTTTTTCTGTTACAATATTTAGGAAAGCTGAAATATGTTAGAGAACCATTGCCGTGGAGTCCTGTTGACTTCTCGCTACATGCTAGGCACTCATTTTTCTTGGTGTTATTTACTTCAGATTTTTTATTTTGGTTACAGGACTTCCTGTCTCCACACTTAAAAATGTTCAGCGACAGAAACTTCGGAAATCTTGGCGTCAACATTGACCTATCGGTGCCGGTCATCAACGTGGACGACACGGGCTACGGCGTGAAGACGCAGTCTATTGATGTCATCGGCGGAGTGTGAGTGACAAGTATTTTCTTATCCTTAACTAACCTCTCACAGCTGTCACAGCGGTGATGCAAACAAAAGATTTGGCAGTTTACAGAGTTATTCTTCCACCTGCGCAAGTAAATAAAATCTGTTTTTGTTTATTCAAATTCCTCAGTGTGCTTGAGTCCTTACCTGTTCGGCTAAAAGTACAATGTTTATGATGCATTTTTGTGCTCCAAACTGATAATTACTTTGAGCTTTCCAGTGAAGTCTTGTGCATTTTATTGGCATTCTGTCTTACGTCAGGTGTGCAGTGGTGAAGCGGCCGCGCCCATGCTGACAGGTCGAGACAGAATACCTTGTACACTAATGTTTTGTCTGCCACACCTCACTTCCCTGTCATGTTAGCATGTCATGTTAGCATGTCATGTTAGCATTCTGCCTCACACCCTGCTGCAGTGGGAACTGATGGTAAAGAGTGCAGGGTGTGAAGGTGGAGTTCCTAGACGTCTGAACAACGCTGCTTACAAGGAATGTTGTTTCTCTTTCGGTGTGTTCTTTTATCTTATCATCTGTAATGTGACATGCTGTAGGAAAAGATCTTAGTGCTGGCTGTATTCCACACGTGT
Organism: Labrus mixtus; assembly: GCF_963584025.1. Classification (NCBI taxonomy): domain Eukaryota; kingdom Metazoa; phylum Chordata; class Actinopteri; order Labriformes; family Labridae; genus Labrus; species Labrus mixtus. The sequence goes on along the minus strand of NC_083623.1, from coordinate 10,302,099 downwards.
TTCTGTTAGTTTATGCTACAATCAATTAAGCAATTAGTAAAAAGGAGAATTATGATTCCTATCACAGCAAGAAAATAACACGCCGAGTGTTGCTCTCCCAAGGGGACGGCAAAATGATGAATAATGTGGATTGGAACATTTCGTCCTTCTCTGGCAGACAGGACTCCCATAACAACTGAGAGTTATTCTTGCCGTGCAGCTAGCCTGTTATTAGCCTTCACAGCCTCGCCCATGTTTCGCTGCCTGTCCCTTTAAGCCTGTGATGGCTTTGTGTGTTCTTTTAGCGTCACTGAGAGGGACTTGTTTGTAGTCTAGCACGTCAAGACGCAGACACAGACCGCTTTAACGCAAACACAGGCCGCGTTTGTCCCCGAGCAGACATACCCAAACTTTACCACATCAAAACACAAACAAACAGATTCCCAAAGCATACACACACTTGCCATGACTGTACATGTTGTGCATAACTGCTCGAGATGCCTTCCTGTTTGGTTATATTATCAACTAGGACTCTGACAAAGAGTTGTTGATTGTAAATGAACTACATTTTTGACTGTAAAACTACAAATTATTTTTTGAGCAAGTTTGTGTGCATGAAAAAACGTTTTTGTTTTTTTTTCTTTCTAAAATTTAGATTAAGTGAGAAGACAGAAGGTGGAATTCTGAAAAATCAGTGCAAAAATAAAAGGTTGCTTATCCTTCTGTTTTGTCTCTCAGATGGGTTGTGTTTGAGGAGCCCGGCTTTTGTGGAGAGTCTTACATCCTGGAAAAGGGACTGTATGGAAGCCCGGAGGACTGGGGGGCGCTTCAGCCCAGAGTGGCCTCAGCAATGCCTGTTGTGCTGGTAAGATGCGTGACTCAGACAAAGTTATAACATCTTTATGTTTTTGCACTAATTAAATACATCGCCCCTCATATTTATTGATCTCTAAGGGTTTTTTTTTTTTTCATTCTCCTCATTACTTGTCATTTAACCATCCTGTGATGAATCATTTTTGCAGTTTTGCAATAGGAAAAAGCTGGCTGTATTCTCACTTCCCCTTTGTTCTTCCCAGAGTGGCTAACCAAATGCTTTCATTTCATGTGACTAATCACAACACCCACATGCCTGTGACCAAAACTACATTGAAGACAGAGAGCAGGAATCCCCTCAAACAAGCTGAACAGTAGAGTAGAGAGAGTAGGAGCACGGGAATGATACGACCCCTACTGTGTAACCGAGGAAAATGTTTGTCACAAGATTGAGAGTGAATTCTTATGAGATCAGGGGGGTGAGTCATCATCAGGCTACTTCAATTTCAAAGCAGATGATGATGAATAGACAAAGTATTCAAGTCGTATGTGTTGTTGCAGCTACATTCAAGTCTTTGACAAAGTTTCTTTCAGAGGTTTAAAGGCCGAATGCACAAGAAACCAAGACCCTAAATAGTGTTCGTTAATCAGCTTTAATTCCAAATAAAATAAATAATAATAAGGACTTTTTTGTTCATTATTGTACCCATCTTTGCACATTACCCACAGCTGGAGTTAAGCTATAACAATGCAAATAAGATCTGTTTTAAATTGCTTTTCATGTGTTTCAGTGATCTTAATGAGCTTCATTATGCTGTTGTTTCCTTTCAGGGTGATTTTGAGAATGCCGCCAAGTTTAAGGTAGGTGTTTGAAAAGCATCAAATAACAATCTAGTCTTGCTGCGACCATGTCTGTCTTACCTGATGAAGTATGTGAGGAGGTTCAGGATGGATGACTCAGCCTCTTTTGTCTTGCTGTTTGTGCCTCAGGTGCAGCTTTTCTCTGAACCTGGTTTCCAAGGGACCGTCCTTGCTCTGGAGGACAGCGTGTCCTCCCTGCAGGACGGCTCCACTGTGGCGTCGTGCAAGGTCCTGGCCGGCAGGTGAGTTTGATAATATGAATGATAATATGTAGTTATTGTGTGATCAGCTGGATTGAAGGTATTTAAAACACAACCATGTAGAAGCTGATTGCAAGCAGGAAATAGGCACTTTATGATTCCCTCAACGGTGATGTAATATAAGCTGCATGTTGCTCATATCACAGAAAATATTCATGCTTCTGGTTGTCAGAATCTATCACAGGCTGTCACTGCTCCACAGATCTCCTCAGACAAGGGAAAATGTCCCTCATGGTATCAGTGGTTGCTCTGTCTTACATTTTTACAACTCATTATCAGTATTCATTTTCATATTGCCCAGTCCTGTGCATAGAAGTGAAAAGAGTATGCAGTTCATCTTTAATCATATCATGAATAATGTAGCATCGTCTGCATATTGGAATTCACTGTGTGCTATATAATGTAATTAAATGTCTACATTGAAATTAGAAAGGTCATCTTTCCTCATTCACATGAACATGGGTATAATCTGTGCTCTTCACGTGTTTGCGTGTGCGTGTGCGTGTGTGTGTGTATTTATGCATATTACTTTCAGCTGGCTGGCATTCGAGGGTCAGGATTTCTCTGGGAGGATGTACGTGTTAGAGGTGGGGAGCTACCCAGATCTGAGAGCGATGGGCTTTTTCAACACCAGCTCCTCCATCCAGTCACTACAAATTACTGGCTTTGTGAGTTGTTTTTTTTTCCTGTCTTTATTTTACTCTTTGGTCATAGAAAACACTTACTGAACGCGCCACAGGTTTAGTGTTGTGCTAATATATATCGATGTCAGACTCATGATGGGTTTAAAATGAAATAGCAAAAACCAGAGATTAGTATCTCTTTTACTCCATGGATTGTATTAAACCTGCAATACATTGGACTACAATACCCAAACTCCAACCTGACCAACAGTAAGGTCTGAGTTTTGGCTGTGTTATAATATCACCTAAGGAGCCTCAGAAATAAGGTGTTGTGTTTGCTACCCTAACTACCCACCACCACATTCTTTTCACTTCAAAACTTGCCCAAACCAGCACTGACTTAAGTGGCATCACTTGAGGCATTCTTTATAAGGCTTTGCACAGTTTCTGCTACAAAATGCTCAATATTTTGTTTTTTTATATTTCTAACAGTGACTTGTAAACAGACTATGAGATGTAAAGATGATGGAGTTTCTGTACTGACATAGATCACCTGGTTCTGCTTCATTTGAAGTGGTACCTAAAGTAAAACTAACCCTCTAAACTCTTTGGTGTCTTTCAGTTGTATTATAAGGTTTCAAGGTCCATCCCTGAACTTTTCTGTTGTGGTTCACTTTCCACACTCTGAGGCAGTTACTGTCAGTGATAAAACTCTGATAAAACCCTGCATGCTTCATACGCAGTGTCAAACAGATAAAGTTAGCTTCTGAACACTGCAGCATTTAAAGAGCCAACAAATGCACAAGCCAGCCGCTGAAAGAGCCAGCAGCTATAAACTCCTGGCTCCTCATTAGCCGAAGAGCTTAATTGTATCCTCAGGAGTTGTCACACGTAAAATAGGGCCAAACTAATTTTGCAGGTGATCAGAATCGTGACTCGAAGTGGCAGGTAATGTTGACGCATGTCTGCTGGAAGAGTCAAAAGGCTACTGTTTGTGAATAATGTTGCCATGAAGGCTTTAAAGCTGATAATTGTCAGAGTTGTGTTTTCACTTACCCAGGGCGGTCAAAAATATCAAGTTGAATGTAAAAGTTATTACTTTGTATGTCTGGGCTAACGTTTTGACGTGACTACAATAACCAACTTAAACATCATTTGGGCTCTAAATTGTGAAAGTCAAAGATATAGCAACATATATTGCAACACTATTTCAATATGTGAGCTACCTGCGACTTTATCCGACTTAACAGCCTCCACTCTTTTAAACAAGGGGGCAGATTTAGTTCCATGGTAACATTTCACACACTGGCAGCTTCAGAGTGCTTTACATACATTTTAAAGAAGAAGCTATCGGTCACAGTGATCCCTGATGTGAGCATGCGCTGTGTTTCCTGGGTAACCCCAAAGTTACTTTGAATTCTTCCAGCAGGACCTCAGCCCTTCACTCACTCACTCACTCACTCACTCCGCTTACATAATAATCTCTCTCTCCTCCTGGCAGGAGTTCTCGCTGCCTGCCGTCACTGTTTTCGAGCGGGTTGGTCTGCGTGGGAAGAGAGTGGTGCTGACGGATGGGTCGGTCAACCTTCAGCTGGATGCAGGTTGCAGCAGAGTCCAGTCCGTGTTAGTGGAAGGAGGCATGTGAGTACGATCCAGCTGCTGTGTGGTTACTCGCTGTGATGTAAAGCTGCTGTCCTCTGGGTTCTCCTCATGGTGTGAGTTTGACAGGTTCATGTGTAACAGTTTGTTTGTGCTGGGAAGAGAACACACTTGGCAGTCAAAAGCATTCAACAGAACAGAGCTCATTTAGTTCCCTGAAGTTGTTTTAAACTCCTTTGAAATTAAACTCATCAATATTAATGTGTTCAGGCTTCTAGTTCCTAACAGGCAACAATAACTCAGAAGTGATCAATCTCCTCAGACAAAGCAAAGCAAATGTAGATAATAAAAGAAGCAGAGTGGAGGTGTTGTGTCTTAAATATGAGCTTTGTGTTATTTTCAACAGGAGGAGGTTATTTGACATCTTTTTTAAAAAAGTATTCATGCAGGTTTGGTGTTGAGAGAATGTGAAGATGTTTCTGCGGAGATAATCTTGTTTGAGTCTGCTGAACTGGCAGTACTTTCGCCTGTAAACTCAGACATGATGTTTCATAGATTCAAATACAGATTGCAAAGTCTGCACATCTTCTCTGAGAAGACTGACAGAGTGAGCAGTGATGGAAACCTGCTGCTGATGTGGGAGATTTAGACTGTAGGTGTGAGCCCATGGTGAGGAAATAAAGGGCTCACAGTGAGCCAGAACTGTCTCTGGAGTGGCACATTCCTGCAGCAGGGGAGACGGGCAAACAGCCAGAGAGGCGAGTCGTCGAGCTAAAAGCAACGTTCAGTGTCGCAGCGAAATTGGAAGGGTAGAAGCTCAGCACATTTCGAAATGATTGAATCAGGCACAGTGCTGCAGGGGAGAGAGAGGATTGAAAAATACAACCACAAGTCAGAAGCAAACATTGTTCCTCCCAGCACCACAAGTTAGACAGCCTGGTCTTACTCAACGCAAGATCTGCATTACGATTTATTGGATTGTTTACCTTTATTTAGCTTTTATCAGCTTTCCAAATGCAGAAACCAGCATCAGGAGGGGGGGGGGTGTTGGGGGCGGTGGCGTGATTGTTGGTGCAACATGCAGAGGCTGTAGTCCGACTCTAGGCCCCTTTTCAGCATGTCGTTCCCCACCTTCTCCCCCACTGATTTTCGGCTGTCCACTGTCCTGTCTCACCAATAAAGACGCAAAAGCCTCCTCCCCCTTCCCCACACATACACACACCAAAAAAAGAGAAATCAGCATCAACAAAAGAAAGGAGTAAGTGAAGACAAGAAAATCCATCAAATATTTTTCTTGTCTCACTTTCAACTGAACATTAAGAGTTTTAACCTGAATAAGTAAATAACCATAAAAAATATTCAAATAAACAAAGTTTATCACATCAGCCCTAATTCTCCATTAAAGAAAAAAAACAATATAGCGTAAGTAATTACCTTGAGCATGCTACTCAGGCAAGTCAAAATGCTAATAAAGAAAAGTTCAGTAAACATTCTGTATGTCTTATTTCATTTGTAAAGGTCGGGTAAGGATATAAATCATGACCGTGTCTTTTCATTTCGCCTTATCCAGGTGGGTGTTGTATGAGGAAATCAACTATCGGGGCGCTCAGATTTTGCTGAAACCTGGTGAGATTCCTGACTGGCATCAGTTCAGCAACTGGAGGAAAATTGGCTCCCTCCGCCCTCTTCTTCAGGTACATGCTGACTCTCTACGACGGATACAACACTTTCAGTTCCCTGCATTAGTAAATGGAGCATGCCAAAGTGGCTGAAGTATTTCTTTTGCACTCCTAACGACCTTCCATCTGTTAAACAGCTGTGTCGTCTTGCTTTGTCTTAAAACATGAGCAAAACAAAACTTCAGCTCTTATTTGATGGATAGAGTTAAAAGCTCCACATTGACAGCCTACTTTCTGTCGTTGTAAAAGAACATAATTTCAGCTGCAGATATTCTATTCACCAAGGTGTAATTAAGGTTTAATAGGCTGATGGAGAATTAGGAAAGATTGAAGTAAAAACCAGAGAATTCAGCTGATGAAGTCACAGTGTGAGACATCTTCATATGCTCTCATACATCTCTTAATCATATAATAGTTACCTTAGTGGTTTGAGCATGAATACAGCTGCCTTACAAAATGATTTCAATGTTGCCAAAGTCTTTAAGATCTTATTTTGCATGGTCAGAGAACTATCCTTACCTTGTAATTCACTAAGTGCTGATCCTGTGTGTGTTTGGCTCTGTGTGTTCTGTGAGCAGAAACAAGTGCACTTCCGAATAAGAAACAGACAGACAAGGCTCATGATGTCGCTCACCGGAGATTTGGATGATGTCAAACTGATGAGGATCCAAGAAACAGAGGAGACAGACGGGTTCGAGCAGATCTGGCTCTATCAGAACGGACATCTTCACTGCAAGGTACCCGCAGAAACGTTCTACGTCTGTACAGCGTGTCAAAAGTTTTATTTAAAGAAGCTTCATTTGCAGCTTTTTTTTTTACAAACATTTAACATCTGCTTGTCCAATCTCAAGACACTTCCTTAAACCGCCAAACACATCAAGGCAACATCGTTCTGGTGTAGACTTTAATACACAGCCTTTGGTTTTCAAATATAAATGCAATATACACAATTCTAAAATGGTCAAATCTGCTTCTCATACAAACCGACAACAAAATGATTGATCTTTCTTCACCTGTGTGTTATAAAAGCCTCTACTGCTGCATGACAGTTTATAAAAACTAGGGACCTGACTGATATGGGATTTTGTGACCAATATCGATATTGGGTAGACAAAGAATCCGATACCGATATATCGGCCGATATCTTTCTCCGATCTTCGGTAAGTTAGATCTATAGAGATAGATAGATACATTCATTGCGTTGATCCCTCAAATGCAATTAACACTTGAAACATGGAAAAGATGCACAGTATAATGAAGACAAGATGGTCACTCAACTGGAGAGTAACTCTGCATGTACATGTGTCATCGTTTGACACTCTGGAGAGTGATAGTGTAATGGGAAAAAATGTATTTAGCAGACGTGTGAAAATAATTCTGTTATGAACTGTGTGACATTTAAATGAATACTGTTTTAGGTTAACAGGCATGTAAGTATTATGTGATTCTAGAGGATGTTGCATGAACTTTGATTTCTACTAGGACGACTCTTTGCTCGTTTACTGTTTAGGTTGATTGTGTTAAACTGCTTATCTCCTACAACGGGAGCTTGTCAATATTGTTGTTTCCTCCTTGACGTGTTTAAACGCAGACATCGTTCTGTATGTCATTTGAGCTACTCTGCAGTGTGGTCACCATGATACACTCTGTGAGGTTTTATTCCTACAAGAAGTTGCAGGAAGGAGAAACCGTACAAAGATGATTGGGTCTTTGTTCAAATTCTCACTGGCAAAATGTTTCCATTACAATAGTGCTTGTTGTAATCCTCGGTTTTGAAAGCCAGAAAGAGAGCTGCCAGTGTAATAGTGATACGCAAATGAAAGGCTATTTGACTGGGGAATAAATATAGTAATATCGGAACATATCTGTGATAAAATTGGCCGATAGTCACTGGATATGCTCAGATCGGCCGATTTATCAGTCAGGCTCCAAAGCTCCATTGAAGCAGCTGAACCCAAGGCCATCTGTGTGTGTTTCTTGTTTTGTGTGCAAACTTAGTAGTTCACCGTAGGAGAAAACTGAATTTGAAGATTTAATAACGTCCATGTATGCCTGTAGAACAGAATTATAAAAAGGAGTTTTGTGACATAAACTATATTTTGCACAAAGAAGCCTAACCTCAGCCGGTCTTCGTTTACCAAAGTCTTTTAAAAAGCACACACCTTTCTGATCTTATGAATCACTGCTCCATTGATCGTGTTTCAACCCCCATGTTCAGTGTAATACTTACAGTGCTCTCCTTCCCTACCTGTGTGTTCAGCTGCTGGAGGAGTGCTGCCTGAGCCCCAGTGGAAGTGTCACGATGGCAGGAAGCCGAGTAGGTCTCAACCCAGAGCCACAAAACCACCGCTGGAGCATCACACCTGAGGGCTTCATCCGCTACACTCCAACCGCTGATCTGGTCCTGGAGGTCAAAGGTGAGCATGCATACATGGCAAAGCATAGCATCGTCATTTGTGTTTCAAACCTTAGACTATTCATCATTTTTGTAGATGACGCTGGATTGTAGATTTAATCAGGAGAATGAACTGGGATGAGTTTACCACAGGGGGATTCAAGTGTTTAAACATGGTGATGATCACAGTGGAGAAATTTAAGTTGTGAAACACTTTAGTGTCTCTCAGACTGAGAAGTTAAACCGTCTGCAAACACAAGGACATTTAAGAAATCTGCATACGTATTTCTATATGACTGCTACCTATGAATACACTTATGTAAAAACATGTTTCACCTTTATTCAAACCAAGACAGTTGTACTAACAGAACTGTAGGAGTAACCACCTAAAGCACTTATATGCTGCCTGTGGGCCTGGCTGCATCACTGTCCATTAGTGACACCTTGTGGACTAAAAGATGTTAGCATATAAACTCATTTACTACTCTTCAACGCTTGAAATCACCTTTCATCTTCACATTTCTGGAACAGATATATCAAAGACTGAATGTTGTAAATATTACCATTTACTGACTATTCAAAACAAACCTTGTAATGTTTAAAATACCTTATTTTCTAATGCTCATAATACTTATATTCATATAATTTGTATTATTAAGGAATACTCAGTCATTCCAACTGCAGAACATAAAATACATATAAAAAAAAAAAAATGTGACAACCCAGAATTTGATCCAAGAATTAATGAGAAATGATGTCTGTTCCAGGGGGTCATAACTACGACAAAAACCAAGTGATTCTCAACACAATCGATCCTCATAAACTGCATCAAAGGTGGGACGTGGAGATTATATGAACTCATTTCGCTGCTGAACTGGAACCCAAACACTACAAGAGGCACACGTCTACGGCACGCTCTGTAACGCAGCTGCTAAAGGACGACGCACGGCCGTGGAGATGATCGACCTCTGCTGCAGGAGGACAAAAAAAAAACAACCCATCTCCAATGGGGGATCAATAAAGAGAGCGGTGATACATCTGTAAGAATGTCAAGCAATCAACCAAACATACGAAGAGTGAAATCTGATTTTAAAAACCTCATATTTTACACTTATACTAGGAAAATGTATACTGAGTTTTATTTTGACGTTTTAAAAATCTGTTTGCCTGATGTTAATTTACTTGAACAGTGTTAACTCTTTTTCATATATTTGTATGCAACGTTGTATTATATATAAAAGATATTACTCTCGAGCTGCATGCAACACGACGATGCAAAAAAAGTGTCTCTTGAAACATGTTTGTTTTTTTCCCTTTTGTTTAATCAAAAACTAGACAGCACACGATTCTTCTGTTTTCAGAATAATAAAAGTATTTTTGTCAATAAATCTCTTAAATAGATTGCACAGTAGACTTAGGTGACCTTTGTTTTTTTACACCCTGTACACACTTTGTTTTTTCTCTGCTCACTCACTTCTCCCCAAAAGCATTGCAAAGTAAGATAATGCTAACAATGAGCTGACTTCTTAGCTGCATGGCACTGCAGGGTAAAAGAGCTGACTGTAGCCCTTTTCACACATGCACAAAACTCCTGACATTTTTAGGGTTTGGGCTGCATTTGTGAACGCAAACGACCACATTTTTCACCTGGACTTTACACAGATAATCAGCTAGTAAAAATCTACGCTTTGGTGTTAGCTGATATGGAAACAAAGCAGGTCCCGTCCACAGGGGGAAATCTCCCACTGTGAAGCACATGTGTGAAAGGGGGCAGTTTTCTAGAAATGTACAGGAGTGCATGTGTAAAAATGGCTTGTGTAATAATTCAATTGGAACTATTTGTTTGATAGATCGCACCAATCAGAAAGTATTCTAAAATCCTGATTGGGATTACTATACCAGCTGGATTCTGACCGGTTTGGTATTTATTATAGTGCAGTTGATAAATAACCGTTACATGGAATCATCATAACTCAAGCACCTTGTAAAGCTGTCAGAACAGTACACAACGCTTTTACAGAAACAACACATTAGAAGCGCAGTACACGCTTGTGTTCCGCGGCACACCGGAAGCCCCCTCTGATCCCTTTGAATAATACAGTCTGCAGCAGCCTTGTAGAGGTGAGGAGAATAACAAACACTTAAATTCTCTTGGTGCTTTGCTGATCGCCTCTAGTTGTGTTTGGCACTCTCTTGCACTCCCTGCTCTGACTCTGCGGTCCCACAGGGAGAGTTCTGCACCAACTCCTCGGCCTGCCTGTCGTCCTCTTCGGCCACCCGGACGACTGTCTTCCCTCTGGCGTGGCCCTCCTCCAGCTTCTGAAAAGCCTGGGGCACCTGGGTGAAGGGAAACTGGGCCTCCACAACCGGCAGGATCTGTGACGAAGCAGCGGGAGAATATCATGAGCTTAAATCAGGAAAGGGAAGCAAGAGATCAGATTTAAACCGTCAGCACATCGTACAAAGGAATAAAGGCCTTTTGTAATGTGCTGGGGATTTGCACAGACTGCTTTAATAGAATTAGTGTTGATGCTTTAAAATGTGAAGCAAATACAGTTACTTTTCTATGACAATATATGCCATATAAACTGTGCTGAGGGAATAAGCTTCATGCATTTAGTGCTTTAAATCACAGAAAACAAATCGCTACACTAAAGACATATGACAAAAATGATAAATGCATTTTTAAATAGCTGGAATTATTATTATTATTATTTTTTTTTATTGAAAGGTCGAATAATTCATTAAAAAGTTGTAGATCTGCTACATTCTCTCCAATACCCTGGACCCAGATCTAATCTGTATAGAGGTGTTTCTTCCAATAATAGATTATAGCCACCATATTTTATTCTAATAGGTCAAACAAATACCTACAAGCAGCTAGGGCTACATCATCTCTGTTTCCATAGCATTAAATGTGACAAAGTGAGGGCGGGGTTCAGAATGTGATGAGGCTGGACAATCCTGTGCCGGTCCCACAACCCCAGCAGCAGCCAGGCTTGTTATTCTGGTCAGCATCTCTTGTCGGTAACAATGAACGGGGAACGCAGGGGCATCACACTGGAAAGCATCCACACCTCTCTGACTGAGAATAGGACATGCAGAGAAAGTGTGTGTGTGTGTGTTTTGTGCAGGCTGAGTGTGTCTGTAGCTTCCCGCCACTGGTCTGAGTGTGCTGCTGCCTGTAAGCCCCGGGACAAAAGGGACGAATGGCTGCTCAGCACTGTTTAAAAAATGCCACTATCTCCACTATCTTTGGCGCCTGACTCAATCATGGAAACACACATCAACCAGAACAGCGGGAATGTGATGCCCTCAACGCAACAAAGCCACCGGAGAGCATGGATTACAGGCATGTTTGGAATGCCTGCTACAGTATGTCCATATTCGATGAGGGAGGAATGAAGATCATACAGCATGCATGATCTCTGTGCCTCCATCAATTACACTTGCAGGCCATGACTGGTATGCAAATAAGAGGATTTCCATTTTCCACTCAGTCCTTATGTAAATCCATCTGAAGCACACCTACATGTATGACACACTGAATGAGGCTGTGCAGTACCTTCCCTGCATCCACCAGCTTGCTGATCTCGTCCAGCGCGGGTCCATCTGGAGTATAAAACCCCCACCTGTAGAAGACTCCACTAGATATTATGTTCTGAGAAGAAAGAGCAGAGAGTAGAGAACATTTAGAAATCAGGCAGGTCTGAATCTACTGGGTGGGAAAGAACTTAGGGAGTGGATAGAAAACAAGAAAAAGTAAGGGTACAAAACTCTCATTAAAAACAATTCTAAAAAGTAAATCATTATCAGGATTAAAAAAAAAAATTAAACACAGATTTACAAAAACTAACCAAGCTATGAAAAAACACCAGAACAGAGATTGTTGATGCTGAAGTTGAGACAGTTTACCATCACAGTAACTTGTGTGACAACTAGCTTTATTGATTGCACTGAAGAAAATATATTGATACCCAATCAGAAATGTATCCATAATGTAATTTGACAGACGACTATTCACGTCTTTAGTTGACAGAAACATTCAATAAAAACTGACTGACTTTAAAACTGTCCGGTTCAGCAGTAAAGACTTTAACAACGATTTTAAATATGAAACTGACTCGTGCTGAGTTTTTCATTCTGGTAGTTCTAATTCCCATCATGCATTATCTACAATTAACTGCTTTGTGTGCTGAGGTTGTCAAAATGTTAGATACTTTGATACCACATGTTTTACAACAGTTCAGTCTACAATGTGTTAATGATCGATTTGTTGATAAGTGCTAAGTGATAAGCTTTAAAGAAAAAAAAACAGTCCTATTTTTAAGTAAAAGATGCTGTGAGAAAGAGAGAAAGAGTGAGTGAGAGAGAGAGAGAGAGAGAGTTGACTAAATAGCACAAATATGTTTGCAGGAGTTCGCTTGCATTTTTTGGTATTAAAAACAAGAAATGACCAAATATTGGATTCCTAGGACTTCTATATTTATTGCTGGGGTATTGAAACAGGTGTCGATATCATTTCAGTTTTGCTATACCTGTGTCGAAGTTTAAAATCTGGTACTGTTACCAGGCAACCCTATTGTGTGTGTGTGTATTGTGTGCTCCTTAAAGTCCTTAAGTTATATATCTACAAGGTATTTTGTTTACCAATTTTAAAAACACACAATACCAATAAAGGTACTAAAAGAAGCATCTGTGACTGTGAACAGAAAGTGAGACTGAAGGGAACTTATCTATGTTCTTATCTGACAATGTAACACAGTAAGACATTTAATCATGATAAATCTTCACTTTGCCACACCTCCTTAGCCTTTGGTAAATCTGTCCCTATCCCTGCTTGCTTTAGAAGAAGAAAAAAACATCATCTTTTGACAGTTTCTCCCTGATCACTCAATGCTACCAACAGGTTGACCACTAGAGGGCTCAGTTGCGCTGTGCTCCCCCTAGATGACGAGGCGATGTGACCGCGCTGTCCAGAGCTGGACGGGTGCTCTGAGGGTGTGCCTGCTGCAGCCGAGCCCCGCCAAACTGACCAGCTGGCTACCCCGCAGACAAAGGGGCCCAGAGGCTTGTCAAGAAACACACAAACACTGGTATTTGCCGGGGGGGGAGGGGGGGGGAGAGGGTCGACTAAATTCTGCACGAAATACTGCTGGTTCAGCTGTAAACACACACACGCACACTCACATAACTCCCAACACTGCCAGCCGTGCAGACACCAACGCCTGCAATGCCCAGGACAACTTGACTCAGTCCCTCGTGCAGCTCCACCCTGTCCGCGCCTATTCACCCACTACCCTCATTACACATTCACTCCACTAACAGAGCAGCTGTAGGGACACTGTGTACATGCAATGACACGAGGCGCACGCACACGCAGGGACTCAAACTCTGAATGCAAGAATTCCCTCTACACCTGCACACAGGCAGATTTATGACACCCTGCAGGTTTATTTCTACAAGTCAAGCATTCACCTTTGCAGAGGGTGAATTCGCTGTGAAGCTAATTCAAGTTTTAACATGATTTTCCTCCCTTTTTTTTTTTTTTATTTATTACCAAACTTGATCCTGATCATCTAAGCGTAAATAAAGCAAAACCTTCAACTGGCTGGAACAGGTGTTTACCAAATACACAAAGCTGTCTTTCCATGCCACTGGTGATCGAGTATTCGTGTCAGTTTGGGAGCACCCGTGGCCCACACCCAAGCTCCAATGGCTTTATGAAAAAATGCCAAGCTCAAAAAAATGCTATAAAAATAAACAACAGGGCAGTAAGGGTTGTGTTTGCGAGGCGAGTGGATGTGAATGTCAGACCACAAAAACGTCAGGATAAACTTTCACATCAGCTGTGTGTGATTCAGGGGAGAACGTGGAAGTTTTTTTTTTTTTTTTTTTTACCTGTACGGCTTTGTTGTGCAGGGTGAATCCAGCCTGAAACGCCCCGTCCAGCAGGCCCATGGAATCGGTGCTGAGGAGTAAAGGTGACACCAGTGTGACGTATTTTGCTCCAGACCAGGGCTTGAGCAGGCCCATCGCCCACTCCTCTGTATCCCCGCCCACGTTGTCCAAAATCACGTCAAACCTGAGGGCGCAAAAAAAACCAAACATGTCGAACTTAGAAAGACACCTTGGGGAGAAGAGAAACGCTGAAAAGACACACATGTTGAACAGCAAATACGTAGTTACAGAGCGTTTGAAATGTTCTATCATTCCAGGTGGGGGGGGGGGGGTTTAGGGCACACACAGAGCAAACTGTGAGCCTAATGCTCTCCGCTACAGAAGACGTTCTGGGGGTGGATTGTTATGCAGAGTGCATTTTGATTAAGGTTAGACATGTAGGTGAATCTGTCTCTGTATGGCAGATTAGACTCTGCTGAATTCACAGCACAATAACACTGATAGGTGCACAAAGCAGATAACTGATCAGTAATCAGTCCTTACTTCTAACAAAATGCACAAAATAAATTAATTCAAACACACACACACACACACACACACACACACACACACCAACTTCTGAAAATAATTAAATGAGAAAATGTTAGTAAGTCATAACACATGTCTAAAACATCTCAATTGCTGTTGCTTTAAGCTTGAGCTAGATTCTGTGTTTTGAACCACTGTCCACTCACAGTCTTGAGTCCTGGTTTCCATGGGAACTGGAAAGCAAGTCAGTGAGTAGTTGTGTTGTGCTGGCAGGAGGATGTTGACCAAATTGCGGTGTGTGCTAAAAGCAGAGAAGCAGGACATTCTCCAAGATGTTGGTGATCCATTTTTCTTTAGCGTCTCTATTTTGACCGGTGCTGACTCGAAATGATGCTTTATTAATAAGAGTGGAAACTCAACCATGATAAAATCATGATACAGCAAATTCTGTGATTGCTAGACAATCATTTACTTATACATTACAATATTGGATTAAAGGAAGAATATAAAAAGCCTATGAAGGATAAGTGTTTATGTTCACTGCAAGTTGTTGCCAGTTCCACCTCTAATCCCGCTTCCTCTCTTCACCACTGTCGGCCATTATCCTACTGTCTTCTTTTATCCTGACCTCAAAGCGTTCTTTGGCCAATTAACTGGCACTCACGTTACCCTCACCCATGACATAAGCCTCAATGTGGCTCAGCAAGCCAAATTAGCAGGGAAACCTGCTTACACTGCCTCATGTTTTTTTTTTTATTAAAATACCAACATTTGTGACCAGTGATCGAATTATTATATCACGTTGCTTATTCGATATTTTGACCCACTCTTACACAACACTTGCTTAATCTGTTCTGTTGAAATTTCCCGCTTTTTTTCCTTTTATTCTGAAGCACTTTGAACCATCCTCCCTGTCTGAAAGGCGCTATACAAAAATAAAAAGTGTGTTACTCTTATTATTACTTATAAAGGCATTCTGTTTTCACAGCAACACACATACTTCTCCATCGTTTCCAGCTGCTCCGTAGCATCTCCTGCCGTGTAGTCCACCACCTCATCGGCCCCCAACCCCCTAACAAGGCCTTCGGCGTTCTGGGAGCAGGTAACCGTTACATGGGCACCCCAGGCTTTTAATAACTGGCAGCACACACACACACACACACACACACACACACACACACACACACACAGAGAAAACAGAAATATTCAGAGTTGAAAAGACTGGAACATACACACCGACGCATTCTGCAGAACACCCTTTGCCTTACCTGGATGGAGAATGTTCCGATACCTCCCGATCCTCCAGTGATCAAAACTCTAGGAGAAGAAACCCCAGCAAGCCCAGGGTCATTCAATTACTGTGTGATTTACTGAAGTGAAGCTAGTGAAAGAAGTGGAAGCCTCGGGGGGTAAGAGGGGGTTTTTAGAAGGATAGGAAGCTATTACATTCAAGATGGTGTGACATCGCCTCCACATGAGGCTCCATTTTAACGGACAATGTGTTAAAACACGATTTAAAAACCAGTTTGATGCCAATTAGGATGAAATAGGAGACCAGCTAAAGTGAATGTGGAAAACCGTGTGTCATCAAATGAAAGGTCTGCCCGACTAAATTGATTACACAGAAAAAGGGCAGCAAGAAACTCTAAACTACAGACAAAACTCAACGTTTGATGGCTTTTCTAAGAAAAGCAGGGACTTCTTATATTCTAGACTCGTGCTTTTTATTCTAGGTATAAAAGTAGAGGGGGGTAGAGGGGTTCATTGCATCGTTATCCACGATCAGGCTGGTGCTTGCCTTTTATTTGAAGCGCTGTCTCTGCAAAGACCACCGGCATTAACAAGTGCAGACAGAGCCGTGTTGGCTACATAGGGGATGGATGCCGCTTCTGTGTGACTCAGGGACTTTGGCTTGAGAGAAACCTGCATAAACAAGCACAAAGACGACGTCAAAAGATAGAAATGTCTCAACAATCTTTTTAATTATCAATTCAAAAGTTAAGTCTCATCACAAGCTTGGGGTTGCTGAATAAATTATGTACAGTATTGCAGGAAAACAGGGCAATTTGTGTGTCGGAAAATTGCTG
Organism: Labrus mixtus; assembly: GCF_963584025.1. NCBI lineage: Eukaryota > Metazoa > Chordata > Actinopteri > Labriformes > Labridae > Labrus > Labrus mixtus. The sequence goes on along the minus strand of NC_083623.1, from coordinate 10,285,374 downwards.
CCTCAGTGGCTTCTGCAACCAAACAAACATAATCCTAAATACTTTTTACACCGCAGGGTTACATAACTGGGTGCACTTCTTGAAGACTTTCTAAAAGACTCTCTAAATTAGGATTTAAAAAAAAGGTAGGAGTGAGTGCTGCACTGGGTCAAAAAAATGTAGAGGAACCAGGAGCTCTTCAAGAAGAGGGGACAAAAGTCAAATAGCTAATAAAATAATTGACTGTCCTGATGGCAAACAGTGTTTGAAGTGGGGAAAGGCAGTCTAAACTGAAAGTCTGAGGCACTCTGATGTTGTATAAAAACCCTTTATTGAACAGGGATGTGATGTGACTCTACTGTAAATTAGTTTGGATAATTAACAGGAAAGTCAAATTATAGTTAGAATTTTTAGTAGACACTCCTCCAACATTAAAGCTCACCTCATACTCGGTCAGAACCACATATTCAGACAGGCTGCCTGGTTTCCATGGGGGAACAGCAGCCCACACCTGGAACACGAACATGACATTTAGCACGCCGAACGCGACTCAATTAACCCGCTTAGTCTTCGTCTCTGTCTGAATCTGGTTAATCAGCGGTTAAGCTCCAAGTCATCTGTTCCCCTACTCATCATCAGACATATCCAGAGATGTTTTTACACGGTTGGAAAGAGGTCATCACCAGAGTGCTGTAAGTGCACATTTCTTTCACATTTAAGCAGAATCCTCATAATGGCAGCAGAGAGACAGTAAAGTTTGAAACAGCAGCAGTAGATGATTCAAAATCATGTGATGAACAAGCAGAAAGAGCTTTTAGTCATCCAGGAGAATGACAGACGATGACCTGCCAGTGAAGTTCAGTGAGATAGGACAACATTTAAATTTAAACTAAGAAACTAAAATTAGTTAACCAACAAATTTACCTTAACTTTGAAACTATAGTTACTTTTTCTTTTTGCATTTTGTGTGTGTGTGTGTGTGTGTGTGTGTGTGTGTGTGTGTGTGTGTGTGTGTGTGTGTGTGTGTGTGTGTGTGTGTGTGTGTGTGTGTGCGAATAATGCTTCCTAATTCACTTGGCTTATGACTTCTTAAAACTAGGACAAATTTACTTGAGACATCCAGTCTACAGATGTTTCCAACCTGTTTAATACTTCATGGTTTTCTGTGAAAAAGATGTCAGAATTATATGTGAATAAGTTCATTTTTTTTCTTCTGTTTTTGCCGATCATCTTGTAACACCTCTGGGTTGAAGTTAACAACTTTGCTCATCTGATCCGTCTCCAGATAATACTTACTTACTTACTTGCACTATACAAATAATGATTGGTTGATTGATTGATTAATCACATCAGGCAAATTTCAAGAACAGCCTATTTTCACCTTCGTAATATATCCAAGATCAGGAATATCCTGTCGCAAAGTGATGCAGAAAAACTAGTTCATGCATTTGTTACCTCCAGATTGGATTATTGTAATTCTCTTTTGTCAGGGTGCTCTGGCAAATCTCTAAAGACTCTTCAACTAGTCCAGAACGCTGCAGCTCGTGTACTGACCAGAAGCCAGGAAAAGGGACCACATTACTCCTGTCCTGGCTTCTCTGCACTGGCTCCCTATACAGTCTAGAATTCAAGATCCTTCTTCTCACTTACAAAGCTCTAAATGGCCACCATCTTATCTTAAGGAGCTACTAGTGCCGTACTGTCCCTCGAGAACATTACGGTCCCAGAATGCGGGCCTCCCCCCTACCTGTCTCACCTGCAGATGCAAACCTCCTTTTGTTTTGTTTTCATGGTTTTATATTTTGTCAAAGCGTCTTTGGGTTCCTAGAAAAGCGCTATAAAAAAACAATATATTATTATTATTATTATTATTATTTTACCTGCTTTTTGTAAAGTGTCTGGAGATAACACTTGTTATGAGTTGACGCTATACAAATAAAAATTGATTGATTGATTAATCTGATTCATGACAATGCTGGCTTTTCAGGACTGTCTGCTTTTTTGTTTTTTCCATTTCCTTGATTAATCACAAAACATTCATGTATAAATGTTGATAAAGTGTTTTTTTTTTCTTCCAGATAATAAACTGTATTAAAACAAAAAAAAATAAAATCCCATATAAGATTGTATCCTTATTGTCCACTCAAACAGTAACATCAAACCTCTAGAAACACAGGTGTGCAGTGCAGCTCCTACCTCATCTCCTGGAACAAAGTGGGTCACCTCTGATCCACAATCCACCACAACACCAGACACATCCCGGCCCAGGACCAAAGGAAACTCGCTATCACTGTCCATCACAGACATTGGATCCCTTCTTAGTTTAAGCAATTTAGCTCCATATCCTCCTGAAAATAAAGACAACCAACAGAGGTGTGTGTGTGTGTGTGTGGAAAAAGAGGATGATACAGGATTTTAACAAGGTGACAATGAGGAGAAACTCACCTCTCATAGAAACATCAAGAGGGTTGAGACTGGCTGAATGAACTTTAATCATCACTTCAGAGGCAGAATTGACAGAAGGAGCGGTGAGTTCTTCTGTGTACCTCAACACCTCATTAGTACCATACTGATCAATGACCCAGGCTGACATGCAGCCCTGCAATCTTGAAGGTGAACTGCAGACATGCCTCTTGAAGCACACACTCCTGCTTGCCCTGGATAATGTTTTGGCCGAACATGCTGCTTTCGTGTTGAACAAACACAGGAGTCTGGTTGATGCCATTGCTCTAACAGACCCCATTTTAAATCGTCCTTCAGCTGGCTGTTTCTCAAAGGTCAGTTTTTGACTCAAAAAAAGGGGGGACACACTTATAACATACAGCCAGATGACTGCTCAGCTAACATTAGCAAGTCGTCGGCGGTAGAAGCATTCGCAAAACTGTACGTAAGCGGTCAAAACAGATTTAGCGACAACACCTTCTGCAAGTTATATGTTATACCGAGTGTCACATTAGACAAAAATTAACTCACAATGTGGCAAATATCTGCAAACAACACACCCCTCTCTGGGCTAGATGCTACATAGCAGGCTAACCTCTGAACTTACGACGACAGCCAATCACGATCCTGTAGCTAAGAATTCCAGCCAATAGAACGAGAGAGTGACTCTGACGTGCTTACTACGATTCAAAATAACAACCTGTGAAGTATAGATTATTAAACTGTATTTATCTTAAATGTGTGTTTGTTTTGCCACAGTAAATGACGGTGACCTGATTTTCAGCTTATAATTAAACAAGCTACAATACTTTATTTTTATTGACGTTTCATAAAAAACCTCAAAGTTCAAAAGTAAAATAAAATCCTTAAAACTGTAATAAATTCTGATTTATTTTGGACAATTTTTAAATCTCAAATTACACCTGAGATTTGTTTATACATTATTATAATATTTTTATTGTTCCTGTATGTGACCTCTATGCTATATTTGTACAGTATGTTCCTTTATGGTACATACTGTAATGTAATCCCATTTTTTTTTTTTTAGATTAATTAAAAAATCTCTGGTTAACTGAATTTAATGTTATTTACTGTTGTCTGTGTCAGTGGTTGGTTTCTTTTTTAATGACGGTGACAGCTTAATATATATTTTTACATGCTCTGACATGTGAAATAATGTAAATATAATATGTTTACAGGTACACTAGAAAGCAGTAAAGTAGCAAACCGTACTGCTGTTAGAGGAGAAGGAACTGACAGGCACAGGGTACATTAAGAAGAAAATCCGTTATGTAGCAATAATTGTCTATTATCATAAAAATGCAAGTGCACATAAACCAATACGCCTGAGAGGTCCACTCAACAGTAAAGTGACTGTTGAGTGCTCACTCAGCTGAAGACAAATGGACGTAACAGCTGCCGTCGTAGCAAACACTAATGGACAGAACAGCAGAAGACAAACAACAGAAAACATTATGCATGCATGTTGGGTTTGTTTGAATGTGTACGTGATCAGATGTTGATGTGCAGTTGTAACAGGGCATTAGCTAGTCATCTGTAAGATTGACTGGGGGATTGTGATCATTAACAAGAAACCCTCATGATGCATGAATTCCATGTTAGCATTAAGTGACCTGAGAGCAATTTCATTTTAAGCAGGCATGCAAACTGCAAGTTGACCTCAACAGCTGCCCTGCCGATGACCAATTTACATCACCGTTTGCAGAATTCTACAGAGTTATATATCTGTGGAAACCTCATGATATCACTAATTATACACTGATGAGAAAATGTGATGAATCCAGTGACACTTGTCTCATGCAGCTTAATAATCTGCATGCAGAATGGATGTTCTTTTCCCCCAGACACCTAAGTGAGAGAGGTGAGAAAAGAAAGAAAAAGAGGGGGCCTTTGGCTGAGTGATCATGAATCAGCATGAAACCAGGCAACAAACAGCACTGTCATTATGATCACAGCTCCCAAGGGAAAGAGGACACACTGGAAAATTGGGGGCTTTGTCTATGCTGGCTCATTATGGTGGGTCTGTCTAATGAATCCTAGTGCTGGCACAAAAAAATGAATTCTTTTGTTACTGTCTTTAAAATGTGCTTTTTTTTTCTGGAGGGTTATTCTTTCACAGAAACACCATGTCGCTTTTCTAGGTCTCCTTTCCATCTAGGGAGCCGTGGCCCAAATCACATGGTTACTCCAAAAATATACAGATTCAGTCTAATTTCATTTTGATGCCTTGTAGAAAAGGCTGTCAGTGTTGGACTAAGTAGACTTCAATGTCTCCTGTCTTTCTTGCTCAGAACATTCATCATATAGCGGAGGCAGTCATTTGTATTTGCAATGTTTTCCCCCACATTGTTTCTTGCACTTTTTTTCTTCACAATTTCGTTTTATCTTTTAAAGATCGTACTAGAGTCAAACAACCCAATTAGCAAACGAATCTCCAGATATTTGGCACAGCACAGCTAAACAGTGAGTCTGCAGTGAGGTTGGGCATGAATGCCCGCTTGCTGCTTGGATAATGATCAGACAAGCCTTGTTTATTATACACAGCTTCTTCTGAGCCATGATGGAGGGAAGGAAAGGGGGACTGTGCAGCACAACCTCTCAATGGCCAGCCTCTTAGGTTATATTTTTAGAATGAACGATTTGGTTTCCCTGCTTGGTAACAGCCCCATTTTTTTTACTTGAATAGGTCAGAAATAAGTACAGTGGATAGTTTCTATGATGTTGAGCAGTCTAAAGGAAATCCAAAGGCTTCTATCTGTCATCCTCTTTATTTTATATAGATTTAAATTGTGTCAAATTAACTGGCTTTTCATTTTCTGCCAGTTGGCTGAACTCGTCCTCATGCAGAGGAATATGTGTTTTATGAGTCAGACCTCGAGGTCAAACAATGGATCCACAAAACAATATTTGATTTTTTCTTTTCAGGGGTTATATTATACTTGATACTTGATTTGCTTGTTGCGGTATTCCTCCGAGGCACATCAGTAAACACACATTCACAGTGGGGGTTAGACAACAGAGAGAGTCAACACACCTAGAGAATAGTCTATTTATCTGTATTTACAGTAGGACTAAGTTGCATTACGTTTTACGAATGATGTTATGTTTGAAATGTACTCTCAGACAAAGCCAGGATATACGTTGGGCTTAAAGACCCATTTACCTGGCTCACAGGGTTTAGTGGTAATGGAAGGCAGGTCTAATACATAAAAAGGTGTCCACACAAAACAATCTGCACACACTACCAGTTTAGATTTAATGTGTCAGTTACATCATAGGCCTAGTTTATAATTTTCACAACATAAAATGCTGTAATAAAGTCAACGAGATATGAACCTTGATCATACGTTTTCTTGCTGGCAACAAAATAGTTCACAAAAAGTTAAAGATTGACACATACATGTAGGCTATTTCAAATGAAATATTCTCATGAGCACTACATGGTTCAATAGGCCTACTTAGTTTATAAAATCGACAACATTTATTATTGACATTGCACAAAATATGATTCAAGAATACAATAAATTGGGAAATAATTTCTATGAATCAAAAAATCATTTTTATTCTGGCTTAAGGTGATCATGTACCATAAATGTGAAGAGTCAGCATTAGCATTGTTAGCTAGCTCTTGTTGGCTAGTCTGTCTGACCTTTAAAGAGATGCGAGTCTTCTCTGACTCTTCTCTCAACAGACCATTGAATAAAATTACAAGTTAAGTCAAATCAAGTTGACAATCTGGTTGACCTGCAACTTGACATTGAGAGATATTCAAACCAATCGACGAGCGTGTTAGCGGCTTAGTTAGCATGTGCTACAGACATCTTGTTAAGTTAGGTTAGTGGTGTACTGACATTACTCAGCAGACTCCAGCTCCTTGATTCAGAATTGCTTTTTTGTATTGTCAGTGCTCTAGTAAACAAAAAGTAATCAGCTACATTTATTAGCGGTTTTGGAGCTTAGGTTCTAAAGGGAGGCGAAGGGCATGATAAACGTATTTCAAAGACTTTAAAAATTGGGATTTTTCAGGAAAAATTGTTTAGATTAAATGATATCTTGAACTTTTCACAAGTTATAGTTTTAACATTTTTCTAGGCTTATTGATGATATTTTTTCTTCTTACTTGTCAATTTAAAAACCAATATCCGTAACCTAACCTAAAACCAATTCTTTGCATGAAGGTCTGTCCAAAAAAATGTTCTAATTTTTCAAAAATGACCTCACTCCCAAGGATTACAAACTTGCAGTGATCCACATAAGGTTTGGTGTACAAATTATTATAATACACACACATACAGTAGTACACACACATTGTGATGAGTCCATAGCAGTGACACAGGAAGCACAATGTGCTTTGTTGTTCATCTCACTGATATTATCTTATCTACAGGCTTCCTCCACAATGCAAGGACAGCAGAGGAAATGTAATGCACACTGTTCAGTCTCTGTTTATCCTGCAGATTAGGAAGAACTATACTGATTGCTGACGTCAGTTTAAAACTTTGGTTTATACTGTTCCATAACCCCCCCCCCCCAAACACACACACACACACAAATAAAAGAACAAAATGATCACAGACACTGAGTGTCTCTTAATGTATTTTCTATATGTTTCTATATATTTATTTAAATTTAATTGTCAAACTTAGTTTCCAATAGACATGAACCTTAACCAAACGGATGTTTGAATAGTGGGGAAGAAACCGAAACTTGTTCTGTAATGTATTTACTTAAAAACGAGTTCTTAAAGAGCTAGACTTCCTCATTAACAGTGTTTATCATTCTACTGGTCAGACTAAAAACGTTTTCAACATAATATTTGTGTAAGTGTACAAGATATTTAACTATTTCAAATGCCGCTAAAGGTTAAGCATGTGGGCAAACAGTGACATACAAATGCATACAGAAAACACCTTGTGGTGTCTCTGACAGTCTCCAAGCTAACACCTTAGCAGCATGTGACCATAAGCCCTTGTTCTGAACCAAAACCTTAAATGATTCATACATTAACTCCAAAGTAAAGTAAGTGATTTCTAAACACATCATAGTTCTCATCATTATAAAAGTTAAATTGCTCCTCTTTTGTCCCCACAGCTAAGTCTGAAATCATTCTACCAGCATATCTTAAACTGACTAATGTACATAATATTGGTTGTTTTTTTTCAAATTGTGCTAAAAATCCAGTGTAAAAAATGAACAGTATAGCTTAAGAACTTAGATATGTCCCACCCCCATTCCAGCGGGGGTGAGCTCTGGCCTAAACAGGCTTCCCTCCCTGTCTCTGCCTTCTATGTTCTCCTTCGAACATTTCTATGCAGACTCTCCTTTCTGTTTTCTCTTTTCACATGTGGGTGTGTGGGGAGCTGGCGTGGAGGGGGGTGGCTCTAAGACTCCGGGGCTTTCTCTCTGGCTTTCAGGGGTGTCCTGGTACTGACTGGACGGGGCACTGGTAGAGGGGAGGGGTTCCCCGCTTGGTGGCCCCTGCAGTGTTTTGGCTCTTGTTGCCCATTGGTCTACATAGTTATACTGGGGTGGCTGTGTGGTGGGGTGGGTGGTGCTGGCACTGCCTGGCTGGCTTGCATGGGCAGACACTGTCTGTTCAGGTTGGTGGAGCTGTTTTGGTTGCGGTGGCAACTAGGGGCCATGTGGTGGGTTGTGTGGCTTGTCAGTGGGGCATGGGGGCCAGGTTGGGATCAGAGCTTTCTTTGCTGGGCTCTTGTCCTTCGTTTGGAGCACAAGTATCTAGTTCTTATTTTAAATCCCAGTTTATTTGCCTAATAATGTGTTTTATTATTTTCTTTATATGTGTTTGTTTTAAGAATTATTTTCTTGAAAAGTGCTAAATAAATAAAGATATTATTAGTTTTATGTTGTTATTATAACTAGCCTTTTTTTCTCTATAGATTGAATATGTATAACATATGATATATATAACAGGTGCCAGGCTAGCTGTTCCCCTGTTTCTAGTCCTTATGCTAAGCTAAGCTGATCGGTTTCTGGAGGTAGTTTCAGTTCTAGCTGACAAAATGGTATCGATCCTCTCACTAAGCTTGACACCAGAATTTCCATTTCCCCAAAGTATCTCCCAATCTCTTTGACTATTTCTATATATAAAAATAAATAAGTTATGAACATAATTTGTGAAGGAATGAAATGTTGGAAATACCTTTTTAATACTTGGAGTATATTTTTCAGGTCAAATGTGGTTGTCAAGTTGTTAACACTTTTTTACATCACACATTTTTATGATGTCTCCAATTGGGCCAATTTGTATTCACATTTACATTACAAATTGTTGTGGAAAAAACCCTATCAGTTTGGTTATCAATGAAACCATACTCTTTCTGTTACACCTCCAGATATTAAATATAATCACCAGATTTCCAGCCACAGAGAATTCCAATAACAGAAATTCAGAAGAACTTTATGTGCAGTCCACAGTGTCTAAAACCTAATTGGGCAGTGGTCAGATAAATGAACCACATTCATTATACAAATGTCAGTGCCTGCTGGTGAAGTGTGGGAAGAAGAGAAGGCTGTGAGGAGGTGTGGAGGGGCTGTCAGTCGAGCTGACAGGCTACTAATGAGATAGCATCAAGTGGAAAAAGTCAACTTTAGAGGCACGAAAATTCATAGGTATGAATCAATATGTTACTTTGTTCTTGATATCATAAATCATTATTGCATCTCTACCAGGGTTCATGTAAAACAGTCAAACAGTGTCAGTCTCTGTCTTTTTCCACAGCATTGTATCTCTTTCATCTGACATCCTGTCTGCTATTCAAATTAAATTGTCACATTTTTATTTAAAAGGCAGCAGTGGTTTTCAGCATGAATAAAATGTCTAATCTGATATCTATTTCATGCAAAAAATATGTAAAGTAATAAGTTTTAACATGTAAAGTGAGTTTATTAAACAAAGAAGCAACAGTTGCATCACAATTGCGAGTTCAACTAAATAATTATTAGATATTTTGGAAAATATATCATCATAGTTTCCTGCCAACATTTTGATGAGAAGATCAATACCATTCTTGTATTTGTCCGCTAAAAACAGTCTACGGACAGCAGCTGGTTAGCTAGCTTAGCATTAGGATGTTGGTAGCAAAATAAGCATCAAAAAGTAGTAAAAAGTCCTCCTGTCATAACCGCCACAGCTCAATTAATAACGTGTTTTCTTGTTTGTTAAATCCGTAAGAAAGCTGAAGTATAAAAACATGACGTTTGCTTCATGGCAGGTTTTGGCTGACTTTTTCTTGAACTAATTTGGTTGACACGGATGTAAATTTAGACCCCGACATGACGCTTTAGCTCAGCCTTGCTTCCAGCTTGGCCCACCGGACAAATGGAGTATTGGAGTATTTAAAGTTGTTAACAGCAAAATGGTTAATTGTGACTCTTTTTGGTCTTCATTTTTGGGGAATATATTTAAACCTTCTCGACCACTGACTTACAGCGACACCAAGACTACCAAACAAACTAGTACATGGTAAGTTTTCATTGCAACCCCTTAAAACCAATTTTAAATTGTACCAGTTTAAAAAAGTGGGACCCTTTTCCTTATTTTCTGAATTAAATATATCCAAATAAATGAGCATACCCCAATTTACCCCAAGGGTTTTAGATCATTAAAAGGGTTTGTTCATCAAAGTCTTTGTCACATAAGCTTTAATAGTTGTGCAACATTATGGACTGAAGTTACTATATATCTACAAACACAAGATCCCGGTTTAGTAGATTTAAAATAAAATAGAGTCACTTTACTGACAAATATGACCTAACCTTTTAAAGTTGTATTGAAGAATTTATGAGTTTCAGAATTGAATACTTTATTCAATCTCGTGGGGACATTGGGTATAGATTTGATATCAAATTAACAAGGTCTATTGGAAGTGAAAGTCAATACTTCCTCCGATAGCAGCAGAGTAAGCAGCTCTTGTGCCAAACTATAAACCGGGCTTCTGCTTAAGACATCGAGTCTCAATCTTTTTACGTCCTGAACAAGCGATTTGACCCATTGTTCACACCAAGCAGTGGTGAAGATGATGTAAAAGAAAAAAGGTGAGCCTCATTGGTCAATGGTATCAGTATTGGTTTTTGAAGTTATTGACATTGCTATTTCTAATGTAAAGTCAGTATTTGTTACATGATGGAATATAGTAAATATAATTAAAATATATTTTTAGCCACTTTGTGAAAAAGACTGACTTTTAATAACAATTTGGGGCAGACATTTTTGGCACAAAATGTAATGATGCTAACAATTTTGGCCCTTGAAAACATTTTGTCATCCATATATAGATATTCAATTCAGGCAGACACAACATCAATGTTCTCGCCAGCTCTACACATATTTAATTATTTTCTTCTACTAAACTAGTCAATCATGGACCGGTCTCTTACTTTTGATGATATCCCCTTAGACATTCTTGGCTGGAGAACCAATTTTTACATGTGTGAAATGTTTCTGTGCAGCTTTCACTTGGTCAGATGTCTCTGACAAGCGAGTGCAGCTTGATGTTAAAGCATTGATTCTCTGCTGCCTCATAGACCAGATGGTCCTGAGACACGCTAACTCTCCCTCTCATGCATCAGTGTATTCAACAGTCATTGTGTGCAGGATTAGTCAATGTACATTACAGGTGTCTGTCTGGGGCTTCTCACGTATATCCTTCCACACACAGAGGGTTGAAGCTATTTCCAGCAAACAGGTGCCATCATGTGTCATCAGGTGTCCTTCCCAAAGGTGGCCAGAGAGGGGAGGACGGTTTGTCCTAGATATGCAGTTAGTTAGATCAGAGCCACTCTCGGAGGACCTTCTTAGTTTGGTAGCCACCGACAGCAGGGGCAGTGGTGTGTACATCTGGGATACAGCCTGATTTGCTTATCAAATCAGGTTAGCTCTGTGGGCTCCCGGTAATGTTAAACAGGTCATGCATGGCATACACAAGGAAAAATAGACTTTGCATGATGGCAGGGTGAATATTAACTTATGCTTTCACATTACACATGATTATTCAAATCACATATGAAACTATGTGTGTCCAGCATTGATGAAGCGGAGACAGAAATCAGACAGAAACAGTCTTCATCTGGGCCTGACAGGACAGTTTTTCAAGTATTGGTGTCAAACATCTTTTCCATTGTTAGGTTTCCACGGCGACCACGGCCTCTGGACATGAATCACTGAAACGGCCGACAGGAACAGAAGATCCATTTATGGACCTAATTGACGAGTTCCATGTGATTAGTGAAAACGAGAGAAACCAAACAGCTTAATCAAGGTCTGCCTCTGTCTATGCTAATTGATCCACTTTGGCAATCTGTGTGTGTACAGCAAAGGGGTAGCTTATTGTGTCTCAAGAGTGAAAGGCTTCCTTTAAAGGGATAGAGCAGAAAAAATCTAAGTACAGCTGCCTATCAGGAAGGACCTGGCAGCTGATTTACAGTCTTGCCTTTTTCACTTTCCCATTCTCGATTTTCTAGTCATTTAGGGCACCATCAAGTTACTGATAAGGCGCCTATAAATAAAATGCATTATTATTATTATTTACAGTATATGTTCCTGTGGCTTCTTTTGGGATTAATGCACAACTGACTGTATATCTACCATAGCACAGGAAAAGTGCTAAGCAATGTTTCTTTGCAGTTTAGTTTTTGGCATTGCTATGCTGTGTACACAGTGTGGTTTCCAGGTGCGGCTTGAACAGATTAGTATTAATCAAATAACAACCACCTATCAATCAATCAACATATAAACAGGGTGATCCGTAGCACAAGAGTTTAAATGATTTGAGCAAACGTTTAAATCGTTTTAACCTCTTCCACCCTTTAGACCGCTGGCTCAGGTTCATGCTCAAAAAATAACAAAATAACTCTGCAACTACAAGGTATATACGAATGCAATGGAAATCACAGTGAAGATGAATCTTTAGCGATATCAGCAGAGATGCGAGAATCAGTCAGGGTGTTACTTGGTCAGAGTAAAAAAAGATGAAACATAGCATAACTGGAAGACTTCTTTTCCCCTCTAATAAACATCATTTTTACAGTGAACATCTCCTTTGAAATGATGCAGTTGCTTCCAGGAACCCAGAAAACCATGGAACAACATTTTATAATTACCTGTGACAAGATTGATGCAAAGAAAGTGAGGCAGAGAAGAATTATAGATATTTTAGTATGAGGCATGCTCAGTGAGATCTCCAAATTTGCTATTTGGATACATTTTGGTACAAATTGGCATGATATATGCCATTTGAAATTCATGTATACCAAACACTTCTATATTCTCACCAAACAGATTGAAGGCAAGAAATGTGTAATTATTGATGTATTTCAGTATTACCATTGTGATCAAAGAAGCCCTTGTTTCATAACTGAATGTGTTTTGTAGGTTTGTACTTGAAACTTGATCAGCAGCTCGGTCAATAACAACAATATTGAGGGGCTTGGTGAAATGATCTTCCTCTTTGTTCCAGAGAATGATAAAAGAAGCAGACGATTATATCATCCCTGGTCAATAGGAAGTCTTTGTGGTGCTGCATAAAATGCATTTAAACTGCATCATAAAAAATATAAATAATCCATGGACTCATTCATGCATCAGCACGAGTTGTGCATTATGCATTGATGATGAGATACCCGTCCTTTGCTATGAAATGTTTGTCCTGTCCATCAAAATATTGGTCTATATGGAAAAGGATTCTGACACTTGGTTGAGTTATAATATTATTAAAGTTGATCGTGTAACTAATGTAGTGGGTTTGTTGCTTTTCTTGTGATCACTTGTTGATTCGCCTGTCAATGTTATTCAGCTTAATTGAAATCAAGGACTGTAGGTAAGGACAAGAAATTAAAATCACGTTGTTTTTATAAGCTTACCAGTTTTTATTCCAGGGGAAAACTGTCTATAATGACCAGACAGATGAGGAAAGTTTCCCCAAGAGGAGAGAAGTGACAGCTTTTCCGGTCATGACAGTCAAATGTTGACAGGGACAGCTGATTTGCATCAAAGAGCGATAAACAGAGAAGGGATCAGGATGATCTAATCACCGCAAAATATTACCGTTACAACTCTGACAACCACAGAGCATTAAGATGAGAAGCTTTTCAGATGAAATCTAATTGTTGATTCACAGAGATATCATCAATGTTTACAGTGGTAATAGCCATTTCTTTCTAAACAAAAACATAACCCACAGTATTTCTGGCTTTCACAAAATGCTCTTTACAACAGTTTTCAAGCAATATATCATTTCATAATCATTACCATTAGTATGTTTATTCTCTTGAAGTGTTCTTTACTTTAAAAAAATCCATATTCTGAGATGGAAACTTTGCAAATCTTAAAGAGAAGGTTTGCACACATGGAAATTTGTGTAAATTGTCCTTGTCCTCGAGTAAACATTTTCACTCACAAGATCCTCTCTTTGCTCGTGACGGCTTTGTTGAGGCCCAAATCATTTGTTTCTTAAGCAGCACGACTCGCAGTCATTTGAATTAGTATTGCTTCTTTGAAAACACACCTCTTAATGCTCTGAGGGAACTTCAACTCCTTGTGTTTTTCTTCTTCTTGTGTGTTAGTTTTAGCATTCACGGTATTCCCAAGGACTCTCAAAATAAGACCTGTGTCATTCTGGTTCTACATTGCAAAGCAGGATGGACAAAACAGAAAGATTTCCATCAGACAAACCTTTTTCCAAAACAAATTTATAAATGTGATTATTTCCATGTATGTAGGCTGCAGTGAAAGTGAAATGCTACTGAAACTGTTATAATTCAATAATAATAAGGATTTTTGAAATCGCTAGGATTTCATACCTCCCACAGGGCACTTGTATAAATATTTCTGTAGATTAAAATTATTATGATTCACAACATATTGTCCAAACAACATCCTTGAATGCTTAAAGATAAAAACATTATTATATGTTATGGAAAACATTCTTTTTGAAGCCTGACAAAACAAATGTTGTTCTTATTATTTATTTTAAATGATCTATAAAGTACTCACCATATTCAAATGTAGGGTGTTTACTTCCTGCATCAGGCTCACTGAGGGACGCTATAAATGCTGTCGTAATGTTGTTCTGCTGTGCTTCAGGTTTGCATAGGTAGGGACAATTGACTATCATTTTTAAGCTAGACGACAGATATGTGCTCTCACAAAGGAATACAGGTCATTTCAATGTAAATCAACATATTTATACCTCTTTAGCTAGTGTTGGACAACAGCTAATGTTAGCATTTAACCACTTACTATCACTGTTATTTAACGTTACACGACTCAGTATCCTATGTTTCTAGCTAACAGTAATGTTAGCTAGCTAAAAGATATGTTTGCTGGGAATCGGATGAACGTTAGCTGTTCTGACTGTAAGCTTTACTAGGCCACTATTGAGTTATCAGATAAAAGTCATAAAAGTGACCAGATTCCTAAACATTTAACACTTTTCCAACCTGGAATAAAGCAGTAGCCTACAACATTTTAAAAACATTAACATTTCTCAACCTATGTGACACTTGAAATAAAAAATGTCAGCTGTCTAATTGTGGTGAACTGGTTATTATACCATACATTTACAACTACAAGACGTTTTGTAAAGGGCACTAATTCAGGAACTGTACAGTATACCTAAAGACCCTTTCGGGGCCTGCATCACAATGACGTCACGCTATTAGCTGAAGGCCAAATGAAGATAAACTAGAGGGAAACCTGAACTCGCTGGGCAGAGCTCCACACCAGACGACAAAAAACAAATGAGTTAAATCGAGGTATTTAAAGTCCTGTGGTCGTCTAAGGTCTTATACACTCTCAGTTTCTCTGAACTATACACACTAGGTTTTTCTATATATTCAGATTTTCTTCCACAAATGTAGAAAGTAAGCCAAAAAACAACTTGCTAGCTAGCGTTGGCTAACGTGTGTGGAGAACTGTTTTGCCTCAAGCTAAGCCCCACCCACCAACAAAAACCTAATCCTGTTTATTAACACTAAAAGGGTCTATGTCCTGTATGCTCTGAAGCGCAGTATGTTTCATGTATTGATACTCATTTGAACAGTGTACTACAGGACACACTTCTTTCACTTGTCCATAAGAACATGTTTTCAAGCAGCATACTGCAGCTGCTACCTGTTGTCTTTTTTCTCTCTCCACAAAGCAAATGAGAGGGTAGTTGTTGTTCTCTGGAAAACCAAGAGCTGCACAGGCTGTACCTACTGCTGGAACAGTGTGTGTGTGTAGCTGCTGTAAGGTTCAGTGACCATTTGAGATGGCATAAACCCTCAAGCATTTTTTTTTTTTACTTCAGTCATTCTCAATCGATGAATCAGCCTGCCGGCACAGGAGATGGTTTTGGGCACTAGGCAACAAGCACAGGGTGGACAGGTGTGACACTGAGCCTCACATTTGTTTGAGGTGTGAAATGAATTATTCATAAGCTCAAAACAAACTCCTGGACAGAGTGGAAGCTTAACTCTCCCACAACTGAAGTGGTCCCACAAAAAGCAACATTTAAAAAAATATGTTAGATTGTTAAAGTCATACATCTGTTAAATATAGCCTTTATTGACAAAAAAAAAAAAGCTAATTTACTGTTTCTAAGCGACCCTGTAGTTAGTCAAGTCTTACTACAGAACTGAAACTTGACACAAGAAAGGGGGGCTAAACCCTTCATGACAGAAACATGACTAGTTTATAGAATATCAGTTACGTTATTGCCTAACAAACACAACAAAATGTAAACTTTTACGCATAATGTTTACTGTTGACATACAAACATGTCTCCAATATCACAACATCATGTTTCAATAATGACCACGCGATCGAACACTGCACATTCCCACAAGGAAATGTAAGGGAGGCCCT
This sequence comes from Labrus mixtus, assembly GCF_963584025.1. Taxonomy (NCBI): domain Eukaryota; kingdom Metazoa; phylum Chordata; class Actinopteri; order Labriformes; family Labridae; genus Labrus; species Labrus mixtus. Next base: position 10,269,065 of record NC_083623.1, on the reverse strand, counting down.
CGAGGGAAGGGTGTCCATGTGGGTCAGGAGTACAGTATGAGTGTGTGTGACATTGTCCCTGCAACACTGGCGGACGTCTGAATAATTCATAAAGCCAATCAATGATTAAAGGTCTGCTGGGTGTCACACCTCACACGAGAGGAAAGGCGACTGTCAGTCAGAGTTATGGAAACAGTATGGAGGACAGTATGGCTGTTGAGTTAAACTGTAAGATCGAGGAGAAACGTAGTAAGAATAAGATATAAGTGAATCTAAATTGGTCAATCTGGACATTTTTTAAACAACATGTGGCATTTAGCATCTGTAAAATATTCCACTTATAATTTTCGACAGGACTTTTTGTTGGACTTTTTAGCAGGTTATTGTGTTATTGTAAAAAAACAGTGATTTTAAGCCATACCCTCAGAATAAAATCTGACACTAGTGCTGTTGTTGCTAACAGCCTGTGCCTGATGGATCTTTCCAGGAGAATAATCTAGCACACAGGAAGTGATGCATCTGAAGGAACTGGAAACAGCATTTATGACCTGTCCGTTAAAATCAGGAGATACTAAATGCAAAACGCGCCGACTGTTTGATGGATGGAAGATATTTTCTGATAGCGTTTTAGCAACCTGTACAACAAACAAATGAACAAATATGACTCAGCAAAAAAATCCAGTGGACACTTCTACTAAACAGACTAATGTGTGACTTCAAAAGCAGATGCTGGGCTAGTAAGCTAGTTCCAATATCAAAATGCCTGTGGCCTGTAATTTGGCACAATACACAAAAAGTTAGAAAAGACATGATTAATCAGCAAACCCAACGTCCAGTTTGTTTAAAACTTTAAAAGTTAGATAGCGGTTTCAGAGCATTCAACACCGGCAGCAACCATCTTGGTTACCTACAAAAATGCCTTAAAAGGGATTAAACATTCTTTTAAAGATAAAAACAAAAGTTGTTTGAATGTTTTGGCAGCAAATGCATTATATTACAATTGCCCTGCAGTCACATAACAAACTCGCATTTTCATAATTTTTAAACAAGTAGGCTACACCCAACTTGATTGTATAAAAGTCAAAGCTTCTCTCAAAGGAAAACTTCAAAACGTAAAAGTACAACATTTGTAGTTTGTTTGTTTGTTGTCAGTCAGTCCTGTTTATTCGGCCATATTGAGTTAAGAAATTGAACAATAAGCTATAAGCTATTATTGACAAGTTCGTTGTATGCTCAGTACACACAATCGTTTGTCTACTGACATTAACCTCTGAGAAACTCTAAGTTATAAACATGCAGTTTCTCAGCAGTTTCAGAGAAAGTCATTTACTCTGAATTAAGTTGAGTTATTATTATTTTTTGGTCCACCAATGGTCTTAAAGGACTCAAATTAAAGTTAGCCATCTAACCGCCTGGTAAAGGAAAGAGAATAAACTCAAATAAACTTGAATTACCCATTATTGGATTAGTTTAAATGTATTTTATTCAGAAACCTGCTTTTGTGTAGCACTCAGTGTAATATGTTTAGTACACAAAAGGCTGAACAAAGGAGCTTTCCCTCCTGTTTAAAACGGATGTACACATGCAGCCACCTGCGCTCTTCAGCCCCCAGGTTGCTCATTTTGCAAGGGAAATGACTGTATTGTATGTTGGTAGCAATGGTCTACTTATTTTAGAAAACGATGGGGTATTCGGATGACCCTTTCTATTTATGGAAAACAAAACTTAAAAAGAATGCTTTAGGTCAAACAAGACCACAAAAGAAACACTAAATTGTCTTTTTTTTTAAATTGGATTCCAGTTTATCAGACCTCTGTCAGGACAGGCTGGTGCTCTAGATTTGTCTGGCAGAGAGACAGAAAACAGTCCCTTCAGATTTTGTTGCTCTTTATAACTGGAGTAACTGCACTATCTCTTATAACTATGGAAAATGTCTACTTTTATTGGAGATTTCTTATTGTGTGTGCTGATAAATCACTTAATGAATAACATTTAAATAAGGTTTTTGAAATGATGATTATATAATGTTTTCAGTTACGCAAGTGGTATTTGTGTTTTTCCGACTGGTGTTGTTTTCAATGGCTGTGAACGCAACACCCTCTGCAAATTAAGGCCCAGTATGTAAAATAGGTTCGATAAGCCGACTATTCAGAGAGATATTACCTCATAGAAGTTATACATTACACTTCCATTATGACACCAATCTGACATGTTGAAAAGTAAACCATCAGTCATTTAATAAAAAACCTGATTCTATATAGTCTTTGCAGACCAGACTGGGGGGGAGGAGGGGGGGGGGGGGGGGGGGTAAATGGAGAATACCGGAAAAGAGGATGGAGATGAGATGGAGGGGAGATGGCGGGGAGAGGTTAATAGTGCAGAGAGGATTGAGAGACAATAGGGTGGACTAATGAGTCATGAGGCCGGCTTTACTGGTGCTGAGGCATTTCCGAGCCGCACGCTACTCACTCTGACACCACTGTGTCCATCCTAAACACACAGACTGTAGCTTTATGTGGTAGCTCAGCGTTTTTTGGGATCAGCCTTACTTCTTTACTTTGAAAAGAAAACGTTGACAACATTTAAACCTGCCATTTAAGTTTTTTTTACCATATAATCCTGCATGGAGATCTCGTATCTGGCCTTTCTTTCGGTACTTATTGTAGTTTCATTCTGGCAAATTAGCACACACATATTTCCCATTAGTGGATATTTAATTTCATTATGTTTAAAAGACAAACTTCGGTCACAATCCATTTTAAATGTAGTAGTTAATTGGTCCATGCTCTGTGGCTGTTTGAAGTTAAGCCCCGACACATGGACAGGACTAGACAGTGTTGAGTCACAGCGAAAGTCTAACGTGATAAAATGCAAATCCAACATGACATAGTGTTTTCTTTGGGGCCCTCTAAACTAATGTTTATTCTTCCAGTTATTTAAAACAGAAATATTTAAACTCAAAACTAAAATAACAGGTTCCCGCATCGTCTCTCTTCTCTGAGTGAAAATGAAGACTCATAAAGCTGTAAATGATGTACAGTATCAGGGCCTGTTTGGATTCTGTACATCAGTAGAATACCATAGAGGCTGGTCCTGTTTCCAGTCAATGATGCTCTGGCACTAATCCAGAGGAGATCAGTGGGGACATCAGGGAATGCTGAGACCATCTCTGGCCTTTAGTGCAGCAGTTGCCTGTCTAGACTGCTTGGCTGCACAGCTATGATCAACAACATCATCACCACCACACCCTTAAAATGAATCTTTGCTTTTTTTTTTTTTTTTTTCCTGACACAAAGTCAAGATAATAAAACATTTATTTAAAAAAAAATGGTTTTGGTTTTACAGGAAAGCTGATCATTTTGTGCAAAAGTCAGACAAAGCAGGAATCAAAGAAACAATTAGAGCTGTCATTTTTCATAATTTATTGTACATTTCTTTCATTATCTTATATCCAAACTAATAAACAGTACATTTCCATTTATACAAAATATAAACTATAAGGGGGAAATAGAAATCTAACATCAACCCTTCCCATATGGTTACACAAACAGTCATCTGCTGGGTCTAACCCATGGATGAAGGGGCGGGGAAAGGTGTCAATCAAACCCTCATTGTAAAAGACCACAACTCTTTAAAAATCACAAGGCATAACTGACACAAGTCCTGCGGCAACTTATTCGCTACATACATCTCTTTGACATTTCTAATAAAAAGGACCCAAGAGCCAAATTATGAAAAAAAAAAACCTAAAAGTGTCATCTTTTATTTTTCCAAATCTCCTACTGTGTGTGTGTGTGTGTGTGTGCCAAACTTCACTTAACAGACAAGAACTTCTCATATTGATTGCAAGGTGGATTTGAAGCCACAAAAAAGAACCTCTGTACACTCAAGTGGTCCGCATTTCAATCAAGACATGTGACATGACAATCACAGCCCTGAGCGTCTCCATAATGAGATGGCGTGACTATGGAAACGCAAGCCAAAAGGGAAGCTTGGTTCACCAACGCTCCTTTTGATTCCATGCAGGGAGGCTTAAGGGATTCAGTGATGAGCTCCAGCTGAAGGTTGAACCCCCTTAATTGAGAGAAATGTCTTGAATTACATCTTTTTATCATTACTTATGGAGGAAAAAGAGGGTTGTGGAGTCCATCTGGTCTTCTGGTCTCTGTGCAGTGAAGGGTGGAGGATTGAGACTGGATCGGGTGGGATGACTGGAATGGGAGGCGAGGAAGAGAGAGAGGGCTCTGGGGTCCGGGCTTCAACAGTAACGCTGCATAAGAGAGGCGGCCATGATGACGGGGATAAGGAAGGAGAAGGTGCCGGCCGCGTGCAGCGAGATGCCTGCTCCGGTAGGGGTGGAGGTGGTGTTGGTTGAACTGCTGAAGGGGCCTGTTGCCGAGGTGGCGTTTGGGTTGGAGGTGGAGTTCCCACCTGTGGGGGCTGTGCTGTTATTGGAGACCGCCTGTTTGAGAGGGGAGAAGAAGAGGAGGATGGAGAGATGAGAAGGGTTGACAGCTACCAAAACTATCCTGTTCGTAAGGATCTGCTCGATTTTATCCGGCCTGAACTGAGAGGCCATATGAGGAAAAACCACTTGCGATAATAACCAAATCATTTAAATCCTGTGCAAATTAACCAACCACGTTTGACTTTGAGGGATTTGTGGTGCTCAAACATTATGAAGCATAATGAGAACATGAAAATTGCAAAAAAAACATTCCAAATTATTTTTAATAAAATTACATGTCAAAATATGTTTTTTTTTGTTTTGTTTTTTTTCCGAAAAAAAGAAACATTATTACAAAGACACAGCCACTATCATACATATTATCATACTATTCTATATTCTAAAAACAAAGAATGGCTGTTTGGTGAGCAAAGAAGATAAGACTAAATAGTTTCTGCGCCTGCGTGTCAGGTTTCGTTTGGCACCCCGCACCAAAAAGTAACTTTAGATTCTCTCCCCACCTATGCACAGGTACACAGTGCACTGCGTCTGAATCATTCATTCACTCGAGTGTTAGCTAAACAAGAGGTTAAAAATATGTGTCCAAAAACATGTAATTATGTCTGGGAAAGAAGTTTCATCACACTTGTTTTAAAATAAACTGATAGAATTGAGGAAATTGTTCATTTCCCCAGAGAGCTGAAAGCCTAGGCTGCTTTAGTCGAAACCATCACATCAATCGATTATTAGCCCTGCCTAGAAACATAATAATAAAAAATAAAAAAACATCACCACACAGATAATTTCCAGCAGTAATACATAAATATAAATCTGCCTAAGCATAGTGTGTCTTATCATTTAAAAAAAATTAAATTAAGGCTACTGCTAAAAGAAAAAAACTATGAGAAATAGAAGTCAACTTACCTCTCTTGTTAAACAAATGGCGAACACAAGGACTCCAATCTGTACGATCGTCATTTTAGACATTTTTATTTCTTCTTTAATTGCAATAATAATATGGCCAGACGATGGGAGAGGCTGCTCACAGACTCTGCTTCTTTCTAATGTGATCGCTGCATCACACGCAGCTTTTTATACCAGCTGCTGGTCCGTGACGTCACGTACAGGGTCCAGACCAGACCGAGTGCTGGACGAAGATGGAAACAAGACTCCTGCACAAAAATGTGAACAACCACGAAATATTGCCTATGTTTGACCACACGAACTCACAAAGACACGCGTAAGTAATTCACAAAATGATTTGGAATTAAGAGGTGCTCTTGCTCTACCATAAAGTGCCACTTTTCCACCACCTTTAATGTTTTTGCTCATTCTTCGGATTGAACCACATTGACCAGCACTTTGACACGTTAGACACAGACTCCAACTGGTTGCCATACACCTGCAAACTGCTACAGCCGGTGTGGCTTAAATGCTATATAATAAAGCTTTTTAAAGATGTTAATAGGCTACCTCATACTCATTTGCATTATGTTACACCATTTAGACTTGTAAGCATATGGGCAATGAGGACATTTCTCGACGATACAGGCTGAAAAAAAACAGAAAAACAGAGAAATGAATACAACCTGTTGAACAATGCAGGTGGGGATGTAGTCTGAGGTGTGCTAGCAGCGACACCCAGTGTTCAGCATGGCGTCACAGCATTAAGATTTAGACATTTGGAGAGTTGCGTTATTCCTTAAAAATAAATATCTTTTTTAATATCGGTCCATTCATGTGGGCTACTAAGGTGAGTTGCATTACAATATCTTTTTTTTTGAGTCACAGCAACAAACATTTCAATATTGATGATAGCTGATAAACACATCTAATTGCACTGTCCAATCATGGTCAGTCAGCTGTGTAAACAGGAAGTCATCGTGGAGCGTCACAAACTAGAACAGTTTCCTAAAGTTGGAGGCAAAATAGATGGACCCGTGTCTCTGAAAGTGCTACCCTAACCCTACTCTGCATGGAATGTGCCATATGTCTTCTAAGCTTGAAGGTTTTGTGGGAAATATTTGATTATTGTTAAACTTAGTGAGTGTCCTCTGTAAGTCTGGATATCTCAATTGTAGTTCAGTGTTATAGGGGATCTTGTATTTTGAAATGTAGGCTAATTTACATTCCTAATTATTTGTTACGACATAAACAGCATATATCGTGATCAAGCAGCCTAAATAAGACTATTTTACATAGAGTTAGTATATGAGTCCTCAGCAAACTATAATACTAGTGAAGTTACTCAGTTTAGTTAGCTTTAACCCGTCTGTGAATGGAATTTGTAAAGTTAGCAGGCAGATACCTCGTTTATTATTCCCAATTAATCGTTTCTCCAAATGAAAATTTGACGTGACACCCAAAAATAAGTTACAAAAAATTGGATAGAGGATGCAGACACAGTACAGAAACACAACATATCATTTACAACATTTTGATTTGATGATAGTGTTCTGTTTTTGTTATTGAAAAGAAATAGTTTGGTTCAGAGGAGTTAACAGAAGCCCTTTACTGGCTAGTTTACACTGGTGAATCACTACAAACATGTTTGAATCTGTTTTAGATTTCATGAAAACTAAATGTCATGAAACTGTCCCAAATCTAATAACAACACTTTTCCCTTTTTAAAGAAATTGGTTGGAGACTATTTTTGTTGGATTAGACTGTGTGACGAATGGAAATCCCGGTCAGGACCCCATTTGTCAAGAACAAGACGTGGCTCAAAGTAAGTGACCATGAAGGGGTATCACACATGAAACAAGGTTTAAAGGAAGTTAGTTTATTATCGACCAAAGTTGAAACTATCATAAATCCAACAAATCAATCATGAACGCCATGTATGGATGGAGTGTTGTGAGGCCTGGGAGGAAGAGGGGAGAGACAGGAGTTAGAGTGGAAAGCCACTTAAATGAGCTGAGGCCTGATGGACTCAGGTGTACTCAGGTGTGATGTCCTTCCTGACTCCGCCCCCCTCTGTCTGCCAAGCCAGGAAGCATAACCGACCAAACACATGCAGACAGAGGGCAGGACGTCAGATGAATGAAATTTAAGAATATGTTTTCATTTACTTATTTACTTTCATAAGGCTTTGTTTTGATTTGATTACACGATTTCATTTTGGTATTGTATGGGTCGAGAGTTAATTTTACTTATGATGATAGAAATATTACTTTTTATATAGAGAGTTAATACAAATTATCAAATATATTTAAAAAGAGTCAGATGTCAGGTGTTTGTAAAATATAAATGAAAAGTTTTCAAGGCTACAGCGCATGTCATTTGATAATTGGGCTGGGGGAAAAACACTCATCATGACTTTATTTGCTTGTTATTTGATGCAGGGTAAACCGCAATCTGTCTTTGTTGTCGCACCATTTCCACGCCAATGGAGACACACCACCTAATGGTGAAAACATATACATGTGAACCTCAGGAGCTCACACTGAATCCATCTGTTAGGACAGCAGTACAACATTTTCAATCATCTTCTTAATTGGCGGGGTATTTTCACTGTAGTCATGTATCCATGACCATAATACAAGTAATACTACACAAAGTGGCCAATTTTTTATGATTCAGTCCAGATGTTGGAGATTGAAACTGCATACTGTCTCTATTACTCTATAGTTTGTGTTAGTGGATTTTCAAGGGAGTAGTGAGACGCTCTTATCCTCGGCTTCACCCCCCAGAGGAACCAAAAGGGACAGCGCTCCCTGCAGAGGCACCAGATGTGAGGGGCCTTTTGTGAGGCATCAGATAAGCCCTGTTCCCAAAGCCGAGCAGGATCGGGTATCATCAGCGGCTGTACGGAGGGGCGAAACCTAAGCCCTGTGCACTGGATCGTGTTTCTGTTTACACGAGTGTGCTCCCTGGATTCCTCCAACCAGAGCAGAGCGAGGACTGCTGGAGACGGGTCTTAGGGAGGAGAGAGGTTTTGAAACAGCCCTATACTGTCCCGCCTGTCTGTCTACCTGTCTGTCTCTCTGCATGGGGTTTGATGTCCAGGTGAAAGTTCGTTAAGAGGGAGAAATGTAAGGATGCAATGGATCCATTTAAGTCAAGTCAATTTTTCCAAGCAATGCCTTCCAGACCAGCTTTTAAATTCTTAAAAAAAATAATCTCAATAACAAGAGTCTCAGCCTTATTTTAGTTAGGACGCCATTTCTATCCAATATCTAAATAGAACAATTATAACTCCCATCATTTTCTGTTTATAATAAAATAAAAATAGCAAATAGCATAATACTGGTAAAATAATTAGTTATCTATCTTGTCTGGAATAACATGTATTTATGTTACTGAATGCAACCTGATCCTCTCCATCTTTTCATCAGCAGCCTGGTAATCTGATACAGTAATAAATCGTCTGCCATTTACCATCAAGAATAACCAGGGAACAAATATTTATGTTGAAGCTGTTTGTGCCCAGGCACAGGACACCCATCTCCCTCTTGTTAATGTAAATCCAGCCCTCAGGCATGTGGTACTTTTCCTAAGAAAAGTGCACGGGTTAGAAGGCAAAATATGGGTATTTCAGGTGTTTTTGTGCTGCACCCACACACACTCACTCACACACACACACACACACACACACACACACACACACACACACACCCATACACACCCACACACACACACACACACACACACACACACACACACACACACACACACACTGGCTGGCACACACATAAACAGTGATCAAACAGATGCCATTTCAGAAAGCCTCTCTACCATGGTATCATTTAACTCAGCGTGCTCTTTTCATCTCTTTATTTTAAGACAAGAGTATTTGTACAGTGTTTGTACTTTGTCCTCTCAGATAAAACACAGTCTTTGCATTCCGTATGAAATGTATCTGTTGAGATTTGGGAGGGGTGGGCGCCAAGTGTTGGGTTACATCCACTCAGGGAGCCCTCCCTTCCCAATATACAGAGGGCAGCGTCAAGTTACACAGAAAGAGTATGACCTGGGCAGGAAATGAGGAGACTTCCCTTTCACAGTAAAAGGGATGAGTGCGCGTAAGAAGGACATTGCAGAGAAAAGAACATTATTTACTCACAAATTATAGAGCCAAGTGCATATTTTTATATAAATGGACAGATTACATTTGTAAGAAAATTCTTTTATTTGTAGGATTTTTTTAAGTAATATTGTTTCTTTCATAAATGCAAGACATTGTGAATATTTTTTTCATTAGAATTCAATCTGCTACATTTTCTCAATGCGCATTATGTCTTGTATCTCTTCACATATATTGTGTTAATTTATATTCCTTTTGTTTTGTTTGTTACATTTGCATCAGGGGTGGGCAAAATTCAAAATTCTAATTCATTTAATTCTCACTGCCAGAGGGGCCAAGTTGTAGAATACAAAAACGATTACAGTCGATTATGTCTGAAATTGAACTCAACATATACCAGTGATCAAATATTATTATGGACATATTTCTGGTTTTCATGATTTCATGGCAGATTTTGTCATGTTTTCTTCATGTTTCCAATTAATTGATGTGTAAAAAATTAACCTGAGGGGCCACTTCGAGGGTTGATGGGGGCCGCATGTGGCCCCCGGGCCGCCAGTTGCCCACCCCAGATTTGCATTTATAAATTCCATTCAGTTGTCATTGGAGATAAAGTCTATATCTTTATTTAGTTTTTTTCAGACCTAAATAGCCGACTACAAATTTAATGGGAACAAAAACACTCACATGTATCATTTCTTAAGTTTGGAGATATACTTAGATAGATAGATACTTAAAACCCTTGACACGTTTTTATAAGTTCATACTAATTTCTAATTCCCATTACGTAAAGTTGTCGATAATTAATTTGGGTTGTTCTCAATTAACACCATGATCGCTGCTTTGATCACACCGTCTTTAAAACCGAGACTTTACTTTGAAATGCCTAACCGGAAGCCGTCTATCTGATCACGGCAGGTGTTGAACGGTGTTGCAGAAGAGAGAGTGGGGATTGTTCGGCGGTGGAGTCTCCTGTCCGGAGCGCACGCATGTTCAGTGGACTCTGATGGTGTGAAGCCTCAGATGAGGGACTCGCGCGTCCGGGAATGACAGACGCTGTCACCGAGAGTGACAGCTTTCACTCAGAGCTACACCGTTAAAACAAACACATCCTCCTGCTGAGACCCAACTCTGATCCGGACCGGATCCACTCAGAACAGGACTATGCCAGAGATGGAGAAAGGGAGACCTCCGGAAAATAAGCGCAGCAGGAAGCCTGCGCACCCCGTAAAGAGGGAGATCAACCAGGAGATGAAGGTGAGAGGGAGTTTTTGATTACTTTTTTTTTGGTTTGTTTCTAGTGAGAAGTTCGCAACTTTCTGTACGCACGGGAAGGCTCACCAGTCAGGACATCCAGAAAGTGAGCTGCGCACAAATTAATGCTGGGAATATGTAGACATGCACTGTTTTTGTTTTCAATGAATGCGCTCCTTGTGTCTTTAATGTGAGCACATACTTTCTGAACACACCTTTTTGAGGCAAATTTAGTAAAAACACTGGGATCTCAAACGCTTGCCTCATTAAGAAGGAGATAAACAAATCTTTATAAACTTTTTCATATAAGTCTTGACTTTTACACAAGCGAGATATACAACATTTTACCCACGGTTGTCTGCAGTGAATAAGAGTATTAGCCTTCGCCTTCTCGTGACGCCACTCAGGCCAGCTGTGGCCGGACGCTTAAGTCCAGCGGAGATCCAGATGTGCGTCACTTCTTCCCTGCTCTTGCTCACTTGCTGATTGTACCACAGAGGCTTGCCCTTATGATTTGAAAACAAGAAACAGGATATTATTATCTCTCAATAAGCAATCACTTGTGTCCACAGTGGGAATACACTTAAGCAAACACAATTTTACAGATTGAAGACTCTCCCCTCTGTAGTGTTAAAAGGACACACAGTGTACAGGCAATAAGTTCAATCCCAGTAACAGACACGATTCCCTCCCACCATTATGAACCTATTACTGCATGGAAACTAATCCATGGATTGCCGGCCTTGTTTGGGTTTAGACACTGGCTATTTGAGAGTGTCGACTGCAGTGGTAAAAGATACCCAACGCTCCCTCAAGCAGGAGCTCTGAAATGTAAAAGGACATGCAGTTTCTCGGGGGGATGTTGGGGGATTCTGGCCTTTTTTCGTGAGAGAGGAAATGTGCGCTTTTTGTGCAAGTGGTTTGGACCGTAGTGCATGATATCCAAGGGAGGTGTAGTGTTACAACTTAACTAATTTTAATCAAAACACGTGAAACGCTATCCCCTCTTGATGTGAGCCCTGCCTGGGCTGAATCTCAGGGTCGGCCCCGGTTTGTTGCCTTTGGCTGCAACTCTCTCTGTGGTTTGGGATATGGCTTGTCACTCTCACAAAGCAGATGTTTGTCTGAACTGCCAGAAAGAAACAAAAACAACATTGTGGGAAGTTGAGGGGTGGGTGAAAAAAAAACAACACACATTTTGTTAACAGGGAAACAGTAAATGATACTGGACTGTATGCATGTAGGAGAGTTGCCATTAATGTGTACTCTTCCTGCAGAACATCATAGTACTTAGATCTGATGGGAAACTAGAGTTTTCTCAATACAGATACCAGAACTGTTACCAATATTGGTATTGAAATCCTTAATGATATTGGTTAGAAGCAGGCCTAGCTATGGCAATACTGACATCTGTGTCCATATTGGCCCTTGTGTCAGCCTAAATGTTGTACCGGTTATATACCAGTATATCAGTTCATACACCAATACTGTATGATATTAGCATATATAACATATATATTTATTAGCCCCTTACCTTTCAGGTAGGTAATCAGGTGATAATAAGGAACAAATCCAGTGTCATGCTAGCGTAAGCTTAATGTTAGTCAAAGCCAACAAAATGTCAGCAATCCCTGTTTTCCCAACAATAATATGTCAACATTTTCATCACACTGGTCTCACTCACAAGACTATGAATTAAGAGTTCATTCCTGGAGATGTGCACCTTTTAAAATGAGTCAAATTATGAAATGGCAAGGGACAGAGTGAGAGAGAAAAAAAGACAGACAGGAAGGCAGGAAAACGGATTTCTAGCTCAGCTGAAGTCCAGCCTAGTGTTGTCTCTGTAATACATCTGTTTCAACATTCGGACCTACTCCCTCCACGTCAGACCCAAGCGCAACACCAGACACCGGATACCTCACTTTAATCATCGTTAGGCATATTTAGCTGGATATGATACCGCTGCTTGCACTCACCCACACACTCTCCCAGACACACACACACACACACACACACACACACACACACACACACACACAGCAGAAAAGTGAGTAAGCAAGGGAGCGATCCATTTCTTCTTGAGGCCCGAGAGCAGAGCAGAGGTCGTAGTGAGGAAAGCAGGGGAAAGAATGTGCAGTCAGTACTACAGAACTACAACACCACCACAGCAGGCCAGGCCGTGCTGGAAAAGGGTGAAACCTGAGAGGCAGAGCTGTGTCGGGTGTCATAGCTAGAAGGTGGAGGGGAGGATGGTGAAGATGGGAGGCGGAGGGGGGAAGAGAGACAAGGGGAGGGACGGGGAAAGCTGGGCAAGGAGAGAGAGAGAGAGAGAGAGAGAGAGAGAGAGAGTGAGAGAGAGTGGCGGACATTGGAGAGAGAAGAGGAGTGGGGCATTTCCGAGAACCGTGGGACCTCACTGTGGTGTAGGGTGTCCCGCTCTGATTTCTGCCCGTTCTGGATCAGGTTTCTCCTCCAATCCGGTTCTTCCAAAGCCACAGAGAGAGGTGGGTGGATAAAGAGAGAGACCTTTGTGTTATGTTTTTTTTTCATCTGGTGGTAATAAAAAAAAAAAAGAAGAGAGACCACACATCCCATCTGTGGAGAACAGTTTTCTTTTCTGCCTCTTTTTTCCAATTAAGAGAGATAAACAATGGATGATTCATAGATTTCACACTAGTGTTAGGTTTAAAACCTTTCCGTCTCAGATTTAGCAAGAGTAAACAACTTGAACACATCATGGAAAAAGCGTCATACTGTACTCCACTGAGCCCGTATTCATTTCCAAAGTGGGCTGGGGCTGAGAAAGAATCCCTCACATTGATTCAGCATAGGGAGGTCTGATTTTGTTTAACGTAGGATAAAAAGTTCCACTAACAACCCTAAGATGTTCGCTCACAATTTCCCATTTGCAAGCAGGCCATGGCTCAGTTACCCTATCCTTTTACATGGAAGGTTAATCAGTGATTTGTTTCCTCTTTTTTTCTCATGCAGACGTTTGCAGAAAGCACCATGAATGAGCTGCTGGGATGGTACGGCTACGACAAAGTAGATCTCAGAGACTCAGAGGCCAACGAGATAAGAAACTACAGAGAAAGGAGGCAGCATGTGTCTGTGCTAAAAGGTGAGGGCTGGTGTGGACAGTTCACTGTAGGAGAAGAGTTTTCTTCAATTTACTCCCAACAGGTTCTGCAGGTTTCAGCGCAGACATTAAGTCACTGTTCATATTTGTACTCTGTATACTGTAGTTTTATCTTCTCAAGTTTCATTCATTCTGATACATCCATTGTTTCTCACCACATACTGTATTATTTTCTAGAAATAAATAAAGGACATTGTTGCTTTTGCATGTATCTTGTAAGTGGATTTCTGCTATTGCATTTCATACTGTTGCATCTATGTCTCGCAGAAAACTCATTGCCAAAATCCAGGAGCCTGGAAACCAACGCTGGTCACCCGGTCCTGGCAATGAAAAGTGGAGAGAGAGAGTCCTCCAGTGTTCCATCCTCTTCACCATCCTCTTCCTCAACAAGCTCATCCCTAACCACCCCCAAAGAGCACAAGAGTGCCCCCGTCATTGTTCCACTCATAAAGCCATCAGCAGGTAGTGAGCTATGAAAGTACAAATGAAAATATAGGATTTTAACTTTAAGCTTTTCTGTCTCAGGTTCAACACAATCCCCCTACTGGTATTGGGATCATGTATGAAGAGTCAGAGAGCAGGGTCAGGGATGTGAATGTGGATAATTAGGGTAACTGCATTATCATATTCATAATAAGGCCAAGAAATGAATGATACCCAAACGCATCTATAGATTTTATTATTGATTTAGTCAAAAACAATACACAGGGACGGTGAAGGTTTCAAAGGGCAAGGTGTTCCAAAGTGCATCTTAGCAGGAGTCACCTCATTCAATCTTTAGAAGTTGATGATGATGCTCTTTTGGCTTGCATTGTTCTATTGTTTTGCCTTTGAGTTTTTGAACAGCCACAGTTATTGTCGTTTTGACTGAATGGATCTGGATCTGTTTTGCTATTTGTATGTATGGTGTGTAAAGGGCTACAGGTTGTTCACTGTCCACCAAAAATTGATATGAAAAACTCTTCAGATGAAAGACAACTCTCTCATTGTTTAACATCTATTTGTTAAGAGTGCATAGTTAACAGCATATCTGGACTTGCTGAAAGAGTATAACTAAAGACTTCTTAAATTAGTTGGCGGTAGGGTATATGCCATTGCAAGTTTAAAAGCCCCTCCAGCTGAGGGCCTAGATACTGTAGATCCTTTATCAGATACATTGATAAAGGATTTGTTTCTGACCTAAGAGACAAAGCCACTGTATATCTCTTGACTTCTTGTAAGATTAAACGGTTACACAGTTGCAGCAGTGAACAAACATAAAGATGCAAAAGCTTCTTAAATTGGCTGTTCCCAAAAATCAGGAGGTAAAGACTTGTAACATTGCTGTTGAAATGAAACATAGCAAAAACTAGTCTTGTCTCCAAATATAATGTAAACCGAAGAGCCAACACAACCTCTTAAAACAAATTGCCCTTGTTATTGAACCTCAATCCTCTTGTTTTCTGTTCTTTCCCCTTCAGTGGAAGATGTACAAAATGTGCAGATAGTGTGTGTTTGGTGCCAGAAGGAAGGGGTCAAACGCTACTCTCTATGTATGGGCTCAGAGCTGAAGAGCTTCTGCAGTGAGAAGTGCTTTGCCGCCTGCAGACGGGCCTACTTCAAACGCAATAAGGTCAGTGGTAATGGAAGAATGTGTAAAATACATATAAATGGGTCTTCATATTCACTTATTTGGGTTTGTCCATTTGTTGGTAAAATGTTGGAAACCCTGTTCTTTATGTGGTAATGAGTGACCTGTTAATGCCTTTGGTTTTTAATGTGATGAATTCAGGGGATTGTCAAGCATATACATACACATGCACACCAGCTGTTTCACTCTCCATACACAAGAGACCCAGGCGTCACTGGTAGCTAAACAGACCTTCAAAAACATATACCCTGATCTTGTGAGGCGATAAAAGATGGATAAATGTACCATCATTTAAAAAGGGGTATCTCTAAGAACACACTGTCTGGTTATTATGGAGGAGCCAGTATAGGAATGGTGGGAGGGAGGTCAAAGTTTGGAGAGGACACTTAGTATCAGTTTTCACGTTAATGGAGAAGTGGCCTGCCATTGAGTGGCTTTGGTCTGCAGGAAAGGAAAGCTGCAACTTTGGTGAACCGCTTAGGTGCACATTGCCATGATTTTTCACCTTCCATTACGACATGGATATACCCTTTTTAGATGTAAGGATGACAGCAGCTATATCCCCTTTCACCCTCTCTGTTGTTTATACTTGGGTAGGTTTTATTCTCACAACGACAGAGACAAAAAAGGAGGGCGGTGCAGACTCTGTGTGCAACAAGCCCTCTAGTTTTTCGGAGGCGAGGAGGAAAGCGTTGCCGTTGGCTTGTCGCTGCTTGTCTGAGAGGAAAGCCAGGAGGCCTGGGGCGAGGTGTCCACTTTCAGTGCATACCTTACCTTCAGCTGCCTCATGTTTCGTAACCCAACACGACTCAGTGGGTCACAGAAATGGGGGAGCACTCAGATCCACAGCAGATCAGCTTGCATGAATCAAGAGGAATTTCCTATATTAATACTACAAACGCTATTAATAAAATCACAATCCATGAATGTAGTATCTCTTTGCTCAGTTCAAAAGTCATATTTGTTTCACAGCACAGTCATTCCACTTTGTTGTACCGACCTTAAGAGTTTCGTGCCATGCATGATCTTCAAAGGGCTTCCTACCTTGATGAATAAACAATTCATTCATTATCTTTTGTCACTTTTCATATGAAGACCACAGAATGATCTCAGCAACGATTTGATGTTGGGCAGGTGCCCCTTCATTCATGAATAGGATAATGAATCCATCAAAGAAGGTCTGATAAACTGTTTAACAATGGTTAGTGTCAAATGTGTCACATTGTGGTTTTTCCCGTCAGGCCAGAGATGAAGACCTCCATGGAGAGAGATCCCCTCAGCATCCTCAAACAGAGGACTCGCCCAGACTGGTGTTAAAGATAAACAGCAATGTCAGAGTAAGGACACAATCAGTGTTTCTTTTGTTTTACCATGAATATGCTATGAAGCTAATAAATTAAAAGAGATGTTTTACACATGTAGTTTGTGTTGTTCTTACCTTAAGATGTTGGGTTCCGATAACTGTATATTTGTACAAAGATCTTTCGGCAAAGATCAATTCCTTCAATGACCCTCCGCAGTCTCTCTCTCCTGTACCACAGGTATGTGATTGGTGCAAGCATGTCCGCCACACTAAAGAATACCTGGACTTTGGATCTGGTGAGGAACGACTCCAGTTCTGCAGCACCAAGTGTCTGAATCAGTACAAGATGGATGTTTTCTACCGAGAAGCTCGTGCAGCTCTTACCAGCTCCAGCCCCAGCAGATCAAGCCAGGAAGGGAGGGCCGAGAACAGTTTGGGAAGTCAAAAGCTACTCACTCCTGATTCTTGGAACAGCGGCAGTGCAGGAGAAGCTCGTCGTAGAAACCTTTCCCCTAAAGGGCCTGCACCAATCCTTGGATCAGCAGAATCCACCTCCATCTCTCCCTCAGAGGCCTCCTCTTCTAATTCCAAGGTCACAGTCTCTGGGCTGAGGACATTGGAGAGACCCATCCAGCATCCTCCACAAAACCCTGCTGTTGAGGTATCACCCCATTCTGCTTCCCTTCATCCTCCACCACCTCCTCGTCTCCATCTGGAACATCAGCCAGTACCTCAAATCCCCATGCCGTTCATCAGACCTCCTCTCCATGCTCAGGGCCTGAGAAGCCCCCTTGTCAACCCTCCCAGAAACCCTGGCCCCTCCTCAAGCCCTATCCACAGACCTCCTCATTCGCCTCACCTGCAACCCCCGACCTCCTCGTCCATGAATCCCCCTGGTATGATGCACCCTTTCCCAGGAGCATACTTCCCTGGCTTGCACTCCCCACCCATAAACATGATGCCAAGAGGTCATGTCCCAATGCCTCCCATAATGAACTATGGTATTCCCTCTTTCAGCCCTCTTCTGCCCCAACCCACTATCTTGGTGCCTTATCCCATCATTGTCCCCCTACCTGTCCCTATACCTATTCCTA